>NW_026088659.1:0-18320 GCF_022605725.1 Anthonomus grandis grandis | reverse complement strand
TTACACGTTCTTCTCATGTAATATTTATGCTGGTTATAATAGTGGTATTATCTAAAAATGTAGACTGTATAAATATAAAAACTTGGTTTGCCAAAATAGACTTAAACAAAAGACAACATATTAAACACTTTATTTAAAAGAGAAATTAAGAACACGAATATACGACGATCTATCCTGTTAAACATTCACACACATATGGAATTACTCGTCGCGTTGAATTCTTTAAAAAAGAATTCTTGTTGAAAACTTTAGAAAAGATTTATTGATGTTAAAAAAGGCAGAAAAATGATGAACATACAATAACGTGATAAAAACTAAAAACATAACCTCGGACTTCCACGCGTTTTTAATAGAGGCAGACCGATCGATATTTACTGTGTTGTTGGTAGACACACTACGCACAAATACAGAATTGTATAAAAATATCTACACACGCTTCCAATTATGTAATACTAAAGAAAATGCAAACAGTAGTAAACAAATTAATAGACATTTGTAATATTTAAAGAGTCTCTAAACTCAACAAATTTTCCTTTGAACAGGGATTTAATAAATATATCAGCTTGCTGATTCTCAGTTGAAATATAACTTAAAAAGACATTCTTCTTTAAACCATTATCTCGCACAAAATGATGTTTTACATCTACAGTATATTTTTTTTTATCTCGGGTCATAGGGTTTTACGTGTAATATTTTCAACTTCATGTTAGAACCTGTTCTATTTAATCGATAGGATTGAAACTTGGAACAAGTGAAGTTTAAGTTAACAGACTATTAAAAAAAAAAAAAAAAAAAAAAAAAAAAAAAAAAAAAAAAAACCAATTAAAAAAAAACCATTTAAAATACCAATAACCATCATTTAAAATAGGTTTTTCTGATGAAAAAGTTTGCTTTTTCTGCACCTCGTAACCTTCATTACCTTTACACTTCAAAGCAGGTAGACAAATATTTGACAGTGACACAAAATAATTTCCTCAAAATCTCAAAAATATATTTTCAAAAATCAACAATAAACAAATAAAACCTTTCAAATAAATTGTTCAAAGTGACCTCTAAATTGAGCCAAACAAAAACCCAGATAGTTGTAGAAATGTCTTTTAACATTTAGGAGCTGCCGGGGAGTAATGGTACGCGAAGCCTTGATAATTCTATTACGAAGTTCTTCGATATTGTTGGGTCTGCCTCTAACAATATGAAACACTTTCGATGATAGATAGCCCCAATAAAAGTTATCTAAAGGCGAAAGATCGGGGCTTCGTGCCGGCCATTTAGATGGCCCAAAACGTCCAATGCAGCGTCCTGGGAACGTGGCATTCAAAAACTCTGTAACAGTCGCTGCACTATGAGCGGGGCCTCCATCATGTTGAAAAATTATCCTGCCATTTTGAACAACGTTTCCTAATGCGGGAATAACCTGCACCTGAAGTAATTCTAAATATTTTGCAGTATTCAGGCTACCCTCTATGAAAAATGGTCCAATTATTCGATCTCCAAGAATTCCTGCCCACACGTTAAGTTTCTGTCTTGTTTGGGTATGCGTTTCCTGGATGACGTGAGGATTTTCTCGCGCCCATATTCGAGTATTTTGTTTGTTGACTGTACTATTTGTACAGAAAGTACTTTCGTCTGAAAATAGTATTTTGTTTGTAATTGTGGGGTCGTTGTTAATTCGTTCCATCCACTGTTCACAAAACTGCCTTCTAAGTAAATAATCATTAGGCAAGAGTTCTTGAACATTTCTAACTTTAAAAGATTTGTATTTTTCTTTTCTGATTGCCTTATAGCAACTAGTTCTACTTTTTCCGGTAACTTCAGCAAACTGAGTAAGACTATTTGTTGGATTTTCTTCAACGGCCAAGCATACCTCTATTTTAAATTCTTCGTCTACTACAGTTTCGGTTCTTTTTCGTTTTAAGTAAGAACTGGCGATGCATCCAATCGTAATAAATTTTTCATGACACCGTTGTACAGTTGATCTAGACTGGACGGGACGGTTAGGATAAGACACGGCAAAATTATCTACCACTTCTTGCGTCGACATTCTTCTAATGTAGTTGAAACCATTTCAATGCGTTCCTCCGTAGTGTAAATCGACATTTTAAAGAGTTTTTGAACAATTTCAATGGAGCAATTTAAAAATTATTTTTTGTCACTGTCAGATATTTGTCTACCTGCTTTGAAGTGTAAAGGTAATATAGGTTACGAGGTGCAGAAAAAGCAAACTTTTTCATCAGAAAAACGTATTTTAAATAGGTTTCTCGCAAATTTTTTTGCAAAATAATGGGATTTTTTAAAGTCTGTTAACTTAAACTTCACTTGTTGCAAGTTTCAATCCTATCGATTAAATAGAACAGGTTCTAACATGAGGTTGAAAATATTACGCGTAAAACCCTATGACCCGAGATAAAAAAAAATGCACTGTATATGCTTGCTTCTCTTGCATTTTAAGGTAGAGGCAATCTTTATGCACGATTGCTTATCCTCATGTATCTTAATAGGAAAAACACTTTGATGTAAAATCTCTGATAACATTTGCCCTAAAAACAAACTTTCCGCAATGCATGATGACAAATTCATGATTCGGCACTAGAGAGTGCTACAATATTTTGTTTCTTACTTTTCGAGTATACAGCATTGTCACCAATTTTTATTACATACCCAGTAACGCTTTTTCTGTCATTTACGTCGTTTGCAAAATCGAAATCTACAAAAGCAATTACTTTGACATTAGAACTTTTTACAAATTTTAAACCAAAAGTGTCTGTACTCTTTAGGTACCTCAGAACATGTTTTAAATAATTCCAATGTTCGACATTAAAGTTATTCTGGAATTGACTGAAGTATGTAATAGAAAAACTTAGATCTGGCCGTGTGCCTAATATAATGTACATTAAACAGCCTATTAATTCCCTGTATGGCACATTTACTGAGGCTTCTGTTTTTCCATTACATAACTTTAACTTTGGTTGCGTAGGGATACAACTCGTTTTGCAGTTACTCATATTAAATTTATGCAAAACCTTAGATATTAAATCCCTTTGAGATATATACACTACATTTTCAACCTTATTTATCTCAAGACCTAAAAATATAATTCGATCATTTTTAAACTCATTCATTTTAAAGTGTTTAGACAAATTACTCTTCACAAAATTTAAATTTTTGACACATTTGGAAAATAGAATCAAGTCGTCGACGTGAATTAACAGGTATGTAAAATCATTAAAATATAAACATGGATCCTTTTTGGATCGTTGAAAACTCATTTCCACCAAGGTTTGATTAAAAAGTGAGTTCCAACATTTTGGCGACTGTTTCAAACCATAAAGAGCCTTTTTAAGTTTACAAACCAAATTTGTATCTTTAACTATCAGACCCTCTGGTATTTACATATAAACAGGGGTTTCCAACTTTCCATAAAGAAATGCTGACTTTACATCAAGTTGCTGAATTAACAAGTTCTCCTCAATATATAAACATAAAAGCACTCTTATTGTGGACATTCGTGCAACTGGTGCATACAAATTTTCATTCAAACTTGTTTGTTGAAACCCACGCGTCATTAACCTGGCTCTTTTCTTCCTTTTCCCATTCACTTCCTTTTCTTTGAAGATCCATTTGGCATCAATTATTTTTTCATTAGGTGGTGGTGGCACTAATTCCCAAGTCTTACTCTCCTCTATTACATCAAGTTCTTCTTTTATGGCACACTTCCACCCACTATCCTTGACTGCTTCAGTGTACGTCATAGGCACATCATTCATTATACAGTCAGCTGATAGAGCTGCCAACAAATTAAAAGCTTTTTCACAATCAGTTAAGTCATAGTCTTCTAAGTGTTGTGGTGTCTTCTTAATTCTTAAGCTTCTTGTATTCTCATCAATATCTGGCACTTCCTTGTCTCCAGAGTTTTTTTCCTGCTTTGCTTTATTCTGATTTTCACTTCTTTGCTCCTCTAAATCCTGCTCCGACTCATATTCCTGCTCTTATAGCCTTAGTTCTTTAAAACTGTTGCTTTGATTCTCATGAAAAATCACATTCCTGGCATGAACAATTTCTCTATCCGTTTTATCCCACAGTCGATAGCCATTATCTGAATAACCTACCATTATTTGTTTTTTACAATGTGAGTCCAACTTTGAAGTCCTAACTTCCTTTGGCACTAAATTACAAACCAAACGTCCAAACAACTTAATTTTATTTAAATTTGGCTTTTGGTTGTACCATATTTCCGCAGGACTTCTTTGAGTATCCAAAGCCCTAGTTTCAGTCCTATTTGTGAGATAAATGGCAGTCTTTACTGCCTCTCCCCACATTTCCTTGTCAAGGTTTGCATCGAAAATAAGGCACCGTGCCTTTTCCATGATGGTCCGGTTCAATCTCTCAGCTACACCATTTTGTTCTGGGTTGTATGCCACCGTATACTGCTGCTTAATACCTTTTTGCCTACAAAATTTCCAGAAGATTTGGAAATGTATTCTCCTCCATTATCACTTCTTAGGTTTACCACTTTGGTATTGAATCTAGTTTCTGCCATAGCTATATACTCTTGAAACTTTTCCAAAGATTCACACTTTTAATTCAAAAGATAGCAAACACTAAAATGGCTGAAATGGTCAATAAAAGTGATGAAATATCTTTTATTGCCATGAGTTAGTGGTGTAATTGGACCACATATGTCACTCGATATAATTTCCAAAAACCTCTTAGCCTTTTTGTCTTCTGCTACATATGTAAAAGGTAATCTACATTGTTTGCCTTTCAGGCACACCTCACACACACCTGGTACTGGAAACCTAGCAGAATGTCCCATTTTTCTATGCATCAATATTTTATCATCCATACCACCAACATTCAGAGCTACATATTCTTGGTTTAACCACGGTGAAATTAAGTACAGATTTCCATGCAACTTTCCTTCTAGGACTACGTTATCATCTTTACTAATAAGTACCTTTTTGTCTCTAAATGTGACAGAAAATCCACTAGCTTCCAACTTTCCAACTGACAACAGGTTATATGTCAAATTTTCACATAACCAAACATGCTTAATATTTATTTTCTTACCCTGGCTCTTCATAAGAAGATTCCCCTTTTGTCTGGCACATATAGTTTGTCCTTGCTTTGCCACTTTAATGTTAAAACACACATCTTTCTTGTTAACCAGGAAAGATTGCAGTCCTTGCCCGATGAGGTGGTTAGTTGCCCCACTGTCCACAACGAACTTGACTTCACAAGTAGCAGTTGCGTTATTCGCATACTGGTTTTCAAAAGAACTGTCAGGACTATTTTCTAACATTGTTAGAAAAGATATTTGCTCACTGTCATTTCCAGACTGTTCTGCTACATGAGCACTTTGACTCCCTGAATTTGCACTACTGTTCTTCTCTTTGTACAATTTGCTTTTTTATGTCCAACTTCCGTGCAAAAATTTGCACTTATAAGGGAAATAGTTCAGTGATTTACCTTCTTTATGGTTTTGGAAATGTTTGGGCTTATTTTTCTCTGAAAACCTCATAAAAGCCACACTACTCTCTTGGCGAGACTGCTCCATGATTAGCTTATTCTTGACAAAATCAAGACTCACTTTATCTGGACTTTGACAAAACATAATGTCAATAGCAGTGGTAACTGACTGATATGACTCAGGCATAGCCGAAAGAAGCTGTAATATCACTTCACTGTTTGAGATTTCACCACCCGCTGCCTTTAGCTCACATACAGTTTGTTCAAACTCCGTCAAGAAAGAATTTAAACAATTTCCTTTACTTGAGGCTGAGTGTCCTTTACTTGAGGCTGTGAATGTCTTAATTTTCTCTTTTATTCTTGAGCATCTCTAACACATTATCAGCTACCCTCTGTATAATGATCATCCTAGCCTTAATGTCACGTTTCTTATACTTTGCCGAGGCTTCTGTAGAGGTTGAGGTTGGGGGCTCCTCAGTTAACACATCTAAAACATCCTGCTGCTCTAGGACTAACTTTATACGGAATTCCCAATTGGAAAAATGGTTTCCATCAAAGAATTTTACGTATAATAATTGCTGCCTGTCTCCCATTTCAAATATGGTTTATCCAAGCACTACACACGGTATCCCCGTGTGTAGTGCTTAGTAGAGGCACTTTTCTTTTCCTTTTTAGCTTAACACATACTATACATTCAAAACACAGTTTGGGCCCATAACCTATGGAGTTACTCGTCGTGTTGAATGTACAGAAACTTACTACAAACTTTAGAAAAGATTTATTGATCTTAAAAAAGGCAGAAAAATGATGAACAGACAAAAACGTGAAAAAACTAAAAACATAACCTCGGACTTCCACCCGTTTTTAATAGAGACAACACACTACGCACAAATACAGAATTGTATATAAATATCTACAACACACACCCATAGATAAAAGATTTATAAGGGGTATAGATAAGCAACTCCTTGCCCCAGCAGAGTTAGAACGTCTGCCGCGCCACTTTGCGGCCTTATTAATATACTCGACTAACAAAACCGTGGGAAATTTAAATTTTTAATGCTGATTTATCACAAAAAGGTATTTTTCAATTCAAAATCCTTCTATTTTAAAAGCTCGAAACGCCTATATAGGCTTGAGGCTTTTAATGTTAAAAAGATATTGTAAACTGAATAAAGGAAAGAAATTATAAATCATCTGTTGGTAATAATTCTTTTTTATTTCAAAATACGCTAAAAATAAGTGTATAATAAGTTAATCAAACTGATTAATCAAAATTTACTTGATAACTTTGCTGGAGTGCAAATTTTTTTCTCAATGGTGTTAATTTTGGAGTGGCACATTGAGGTTTTAAACTGGCGATATGAACCGTTATTAAACCAATTATTAAACTCTTTATTTCTCCCACTAGAAAATCACCAGATTTTTTAACTCACTAAAAGGAGGTTTAAAGAAAAAATTTTTAGTATACTAAATTTCGAGGCGAAAAATATATTATACTTTCCATTTCGGAATATAAACGAAATGCTTGGATACATATTAGTAAGGAGTGATGTTTTTCTTGTTCTTAATATGGAAAAACATCGAATATGGTCTAGTTTTTAAAGCGAAAAAGCCAAAGGAGAATCAGAAAATATTGTTACTTTTTAATATAACCTATATTTGAAAAATGCTCCGTTTTAATGATAAGGGGTATCAAAACCTGTATAAAAATTCTACATTTTTACATATTATCGCCACAATCTAGATAGATCTTTTTATATAAAAAACAAAATTTGTCTACACCTTGGACTATAATTACAGACATATTTACAACTATTTAAATTTCGCTCCAATATTCCGATCTTTACTTCATTGAATTGACAACTGACAAGTATCGGCGATGTCGGTTCCGGAAGATTCTCACTTAACCTTCGAGATGTCGTGCGGTGCACCATTTCTGTCATACCGTTAGTAGCCTTCCGTTAATGAAATAAAATAATCGAAAATAGTCAACAAATTTATCAACACACTTACGATTACACACGACTACTAGAGATATAGAATAAAAAATGATTTCGTCTATATTATACAATCTAATAACACATTTTTTTACTTAAATTTGATATATATTGAATATAAATATTTAGTGCAAAAATGCGACGAAATCATCTTATTCATGAATAGTATTTTAAAAACAAAAAAGTGATTTTGCAGAAGAATTTATTACTGGATAAATATGTGGGTGGATGGGGGGACAAGGGTAGAATTATAAAAAATCCTTTTTCTTTTGCAAAAAATAATTGCCTTAGAGAAAATTAACCATCAAGTTCGTTTATTATAATTAAAAAAACGGTTTTGCATTGTTCATTGTAGTAAAATAATGAGAAATGAATAAAGTAAATTTTTGATGTACCACTTTTTGAGATATGGTTTATAAAATAAAACCTATACTGTTTAATCACTTTATCTGGTCTAGTTCTCTTTTGCGACGCCAAATTTATCCACTCTGTCGGTCCGATTTTCATTTTTGACTTGAAATTTGGTATTGCAAATAATACATTAATTTCCACACCTTGGGCTATAATTACGGACGCTGAAGAATTATGCCATACTGTATTTATTTACAACTATTTAAATTTCGCGTCAATATTCCGACCTTTACTTCACTGAACTGACTGACTGCCGGCGATTCCTTATATACTCGACAGAACGCTGTTCCGGATGATTTTCTGTTAACATTCGAGATGTCGTGTGGTGCACTACTTCTGTCATCCCGGAATGACGGAGAATTGGCTGGTTTCTCGGTGCTTACAATATTTAAATTAACAATATCGTTACAATATTTACTTAAGATTTTCACATGTAAACAATGAATTAAATTTCATATATAATGGCAAAAATTACTGTAATATTCAATTCAATAAACTGCTGGAACAATTACATGAAGAACATGTATATCTTGCTTAAAAAAAAAACATGTCTCAGAAAATCAATGAGAGAAAACACACTTACTAACAATTTAGAAAGAAGAGTGTAGGATATTATCGATAAACTTACACTGTTAAAAGATGGAAGAATAAACCTTATCTTCAAAAAGTGTGGATAAGTACTTCTCTAATATTGATTTTTAATAATATGTTTTCAAAGTTTGTTGCTCTGGCAATAATACTGTTGGTTTATTTAAATTTGATATATATTATCTATAAATATTAAGTACAAAAACAATGTTATTAGATTAAATATTATCGACTTAATTTTTTTTCAGGAATACTATTTACGAAGAACAGTGATTTTGCAGCAGAAATTATTACGGTGGGTGGGGGTGAAAGGCAGAATTGAGAAACGATGGCTTTTTTTGCAATAAATAACTGCCTTAGAGAAAATTAACTATAATTTGTTTATTATATTAAAAAAAAACACTATGTGAGTCTGGATTCAAATTTTGTTAGCATTTTAAACACATTTCCTAAGACCCGAACGGTTTTGCATTTTTCATTCTAGTAAAATAATGAGAAATTAATAGAGTAAACTCTTTAGGTACCATTTTGTGAGGTATCGTTTGTAAAAGAAACTTATACTGTTTAATCACTATACCCGGTCTAGTTCTCTTTTAGGAGGCCAAACCTATCCACTCTGTCTTTCTAATTTTGACTTGTCACTTGAGATTTAGTATTGCAAATCATACATTGATTTCGACACCTTGGGCTATAATTACGGACGCTGAAGAATTATGCTTTACTGTATTTATTTACAACTATTTAAATTTCGCGCCAATATTCTGATCTTTATTGAACTGACAACTGACTGACTCTCGGCGATGCGGCTCCTTATATACTCGGCAGAACGCTGTTCCGAAAGATTCTCATTTAACCTTCGAAATGTCGTATGGTGTACCATTTCTGTCATACCGGAATGACGGAGAATTGGCTAGTTTTTCGGTGCTTACAATATTTACTTACGATTTTACACAGCCAATCAATGAATTAAATTTCATATATAATAATGAATATTACTGCAATATTCAGTTACATATTAATTGCTGGTAACAATTACACGGTGTGTTTATGCTTAAATAGAAATAGAACATCTATGCTGAACTCAATGACACAAAACAGGCATCTTAACCATTTGAATGAACCAACCACGGAAAAATAAACCTTATCTTCAAATAGTGAATGCTTTATATATACAATGACTTTGGATAAATTATTTTCTAACCTTGATTTCTATTATGTGTTTTAAAGTTGTATCTTTGCGGATGTTCTGAGTTCTGCATTTCACCTGTTCCTAAATTCATGAGGCCTCACTCTCTTCAATTGATAACTTTTTTCCGTGATGTTTGTGTTTTTTTTTTTAATATATTTTATGGATATATCAAGTCCTTAGTATTATGTGTTATTTTAATCAGGAAAAAACACTACAATCTTATTGCCATTAAAAAATAAAGAGTTTATTCGATTTAAAAAAGACCAATTTTGTGATTCCGAGGCAATTATTTTTGACTTCACTGCAAAGTTCTACGTAATAACATTTAATTGTAGTTTTTATGTTTTTTAATTTATACAAGGTCTAAAACATGATATTACTCGTTAAAGTGCATATTATCATTTTCACTTTATATCCCAGAAAAAAAAAGAAATGATACACTGCAATTAGTATCGAAATTGGCTATACTATACAAAAGTAAAATGTCCTTTTCACATCCTTACTAGAATTGAAAACCAAGAGAAGAAAACTTTCAAAGTACATTTTTTTGCATCTTTATTTAGTTGTTGAGCCTCAATAACGATGCACCCAAAACTTTTACGGTATGACGATAAAATCATATTTAAGAGACGTTTCTGGAACGTTATTGTACTACTAAAGTAAGATTAGATTAACGGAAAACTAATGTAAAACTGTTTTAGGTTTTGCCGGAACATCCTCCTTTACAGTATTTATGACTGACTATGAAACTTATGCAAGCATTTTCGATTGTCGAAATATCGGTTTTGCCCATAGACTGACTATCCGCTACGCTTTTATCCAGGGAAAAAACTTTGAATAAAGAATACATTCACATGGTATGTACGATTAAAATAATCCGAGGTTCATAACACGTGATATTTATAGCTACGGACGAAATTGGCAAACACATATAGATCCTTTGGAGTTATCAATTATTAATCAAGAAAACGGTCCCGAATTGCAGCCAGTCAGAAGGTTTGTAAAGCACCCCGATCCTGATAAACCCTAATAATGTAGAAACATGTCGGAAAGATATCAGTTATGAAATATTTCTAGGATAGACCGTATTAACTGTTTTAAAGTTCCTGAGTCTGAAGCGTCTTAAGAAGTTCATAAGCCACATATCAAATACTTTAATAATTATAGAAGGGTGTAGTCACTGTAATATTCTTCAGAAACATCGATGGAACTTATTAAAAAAAGGGTAAAATCATTTAAATGCTGTTTTATTTGGTCACCCCATATACTGTGGTAAAATGTTTTCAGCGGGTCTATAGGGAATTCATGTAATAATTTGTTTAATGTTGTAAATTCAAGTAAATAATTTTCATAACAGCTGATAATTGGATTTATAGGTTTATAAGAATAAAATAAATTAGAAAAACATCGTAGGCAACACATTTTGGGTAAATAGCAAAGAAAATATCCTCATATGAATATAACACCCCAGATATCTTCTGCTTCTATCGGGAACATATTAGGTATAAATATGTATATATATCAATAATATAAAAAGTCTTAAAAAAGCTGAAGAATAGGAATAGACAGGCATCAATAATTGGTTTAATTGGATTAATACTATATTAAATGTAAAAAAGTCATCGTTTATGGTACACAAAAGTTTTATGTACCATTAAAAGAAAATCATTTTACCCTGTTGTTGAAATTGATCAGCACCTAAAATAGGATATTCAAATAAAGTAATATATTCATATATAAATATGTTCCTATATACCTCAGCTTAAAATTATTTACTATGCTTTAATAGGGTCTTGTATATAGTAGTTTAAAAGGATAATGTAAATACATGTAAGTCATTCATAGTTTTTAAAGAATTACAATTTAGTTGCATTAAATATATCAAAAAAAATCTACTGCAGTATAACTTAGTAATTCCTAAAATATGCACATGATTTATAGGTTGTATGAATATTTGGATAATTCATTTATTTAATTTTTTTCCCCAAATTATATTTTAAACTAATCTTATATTAATGGAAATTAGTATTACAGGATTGTGTTACAATGTATATTATACATTTATAAATTAGAATGCCCTTCATCTTTTTTTTTTAATTATTATATATTTTATTTTTTTATATTTAATAATGAGGTAGTAGATACTTGCCAAATACCTTTATAAAATATTTATTACCTTAGTAATCTTTCGATTTAAAATAGAACCCGCTCGAACTAATCTTAGAACTTGGATTTGTATTTGTTTCAGTAAACACTTTTATTGATTTATTGATAGAGTATATTTGTGCTGAAATAAGCATTATTAATTTGCACGAGTAGGTCATAAAAACAATTCATAAAAATTAATCTTTTTAATACCATCTAAGATAATAGAGCGTTTGCTAAAAAACCGTAATGTATATTTAAATTATGCACAAAAACAGATTTACATCAAATTATTCGGTCACAGCGGTGTTCATCATTAGGGGATACTTTTATATAATTTTTTGCACATCAGACATCTTGCTTTATCACCTTTCATTGTTTTTATTTTAATACTAATAAGACATTTCTTCATTATATTTTATCACATGTATATAAAGGTACCTACAATATTTATTTATCATATAAGCCTAATAGTTGAGCGAGTAATGTACGATCCGCTTGCACTATAGGACCCAGAGTGGTGCCTATTCGCTCAACTATGTAGGCTTAAATTACAAATAAATATTGTAGGTTTATTTATTTACATATACAAAATAAAAATACTATGAAATATGAAACTATAAAACATGTAGGGAATTATAAAAACTGAATTATGTTTAATAAATAAGTGGATGAAGACTGTAGGATTTTCATTTTACCTTATTAATCTACGACTCTACGACTTTCTTCATTAATTATAATTTAATTTATTAAGATCAAAAAAGACGTTAAAGGTTCAAACTCTCCCTTATTCACACCCACTAAGAACGACTGTGCACTAAGTCAGAAACATTTGTATCAAAAAATGAGATATATTTGGCCTAAAATACGCCACTGTCATAAGAATCCCCAAAAGATTTTTCCAATTGAATATTACAAGTCAAAAAAATTCGATTCAATCAAACCTAATTGAAGCAAATAATAACGATTTTCAATTACTATTTAACAACTCTCTAACCCATTGTGTGGAATTGAATTTAAAAAAAAAATGTCAAGCCTTACAGTTCGGACCGAAAACTGTTAAAAAGATTATCGTACCTATTTAATTTGTAGATAAACAATAAAATTTATGTCACAAGACCTACAAAAATTCGGACTTCTTAAATGGCACCAATCTTAGATTCTCTGAGCACATAAATCATTGAAATAAAAAAATCTATTAATCAAGCAATTAATCAACCAATAACATCCAATAACATCTTCAAAATAACAAACTGTTAAGCTGGTGCTCTCGCATTTTGAGTTTTGTTGTTCAGTTTATGGGACATCTTTGGATGAAGAAATTAATACAAAATTGCTGTAATCGTCTAATAAGGGGAATAAGAAAATATGGCAGAGGAGTAAATGAGTATGTGTGAAAGAAGGTTACTTCAGAGTTAAGTTCTGCCTCACACAATAATGTTAAAGAAACTTCCTCAACATCAGACTTCTCTATTCGACACTTTTCGAAAACTTTCTCTATTCAAAATTCAAATTCCTAAGTGTTGTCACAGATTTACAGAATACTATTATAGAATTCTATTGGAGTTGGATTTATGGAATTGCCTTGTTGTTGTCTAGTACGGCCAAAAAAATGTTCTAAACAAATACAGATATATTATTTCAATTTAATTATTAATCATAAACACGCGTACTACGCAAAGAAAATTAGAAGCACGCGGCGCAGAGGCTTGCAGCAAATTAAACCCCTTGCCACCGTACTAGGCGGGTGATGGAAATCCATCACCCAGGAGGCGTGTCTGAAGTCTGGCGCTCGCACGCGTATTTTCGATCAGTTTTGCATCTGTATTCTGTAAATCTGTGGTATTGTAACAAAGTGGTATTGTGGAGAATTATTTATTAACCTGCTAGCATATGAACAGGTTTTATTAAAAGCCTTGGAAAGACGATGTCGGGTAGAGACCATATATACAGACCTCTCCAAGGCTTTTGATAGGGTGAATCATTTATCGCTATTGGGCAAACTTGAAGGCTTGGGAGTTCATGAACCTGAATTAATCTTTCAAATCGTAGTCAAAAAGTGAAGATTTGGGATTTTGAGTCTTCAGGCACATGTGTTGAATCTGAAGTGCCCCAGGGTGCCCACCTTTTCTTTTTAATTGTTTTGTAAATCATATAGAGAATTGTATATTTGCAAGCCAGTTACTTTTATTTGCTGATGACTGATGACTAGGTGGTGCTATAAGTTCTTGGTTTTGTTAAACGCATACTTGCGGATTTTAATAGTGCACAATGCTTTAAATTCGTATACGGTTGCATTGTACGATCAGTGAACAGTTGAACATTAACAACTAGACGTATTTATTTAGATCTCGTTCTATAAAATTGTAATTGCCTTGACTGATATGCCAGAGCTTTTAGGTGTTGTTGGATTCTCTGTAGCATCGCGTTTATACGGTCTTTAATGAGTCACATTTCAGAACAAACTATGCATTTAATTCCCTATTAGCCGGAATGTGTAGGGAATTAAATTTATTTCTTAAACTTTCTTTAAATTTATTTAAGACTAAAGTCAAAATATTTTTAAATAGTCAACTTTTGTAATATTTTTTATTTTTATTATTACGACTTAGCCTATCTTATTCATGTTCTTGTTTTAAGGATCTTTGAGAAGTGGGGATATATGTAATCAAGTGTGTGATTGTTCCAAATTTTTTTAAATTGAAAATAGTTAAATATTTACACCGTTAATTACTCGTTCTAGAGCTAAAAGTATAATAATGATTGAATCATTAATGTAACTTGTTTCGGTTTTTGTCGTGTTTCCCATTAATATACCACCAAACCCAAAATCCGAGAGCTAATATACAGGGTGATTCAAAATTGAGTGCAAAGATTTTAAGAGCGTATTTACCAAAGCCAAAAATAGGAGTAGCCAAAAATAAGACCTTTTTTTCATATAAACGTATGTCGTAAGTTGCTTCGTTTTTTATACTCTCACGAGATGTGTGTAGCCCCCTGAGATGCCACTGGAATTAATAAATTTATTTTATTCCCACCAAAGAAGGGCCTTTATGACGACAAATAATCCTATCAAATTTTATTTCAATCGAGTAAAATGATTTTGAATAATTGATAAAAAACCGATTTTATTAAAAAACTTTTACACTCTGTATCTAGAAAACAAAGCAAGTTAGAACATACGTTTATATAAAAAAAAGTTTTTATTTTTGTCTGGTTAATATACGCCCTTTAAATCTTTGTACTCAATTTTGAATATGTACTGTTGAACTGTATTTTTTTAGACCTATTTTGAGATGTACGTGAGTGGTTATATTAGGAGATGACTAACTATTTCCTTCATCCATAGGGAACAAAACTTGGATTTAAATTAAATAAGTTTTCTAAAAATGATTAATTCAATCGCATTATTACATTGTCTAGTTATGCCGATTCATTAATTTAAAATGTTTTTATAAATAAACAGAATAATTAAAAAATCAAGCGATATTTCCGAGAATGCTATCATATGAGCGTTCATATGGTATAGGGGTCTAGTACGGGTCAAATTGTATTTAATAAATAAATGAGTTTATAATACAGAGTGAATGCAGTAAATTCCCAACTGTTCTTGAAGCAGAAGTAAAATAGTCTAGTAGTTTATTTTTCATTATAATTGGATAAACTATGCAAAAGAAAAACATAAAACAGGGTAGTATAGAAATGAAATTGTAAAAAAAATTAGAAATATATTCTCTATGAGTAAATTACACTTTACCCCTTTATTTGAAGCATTTCATGTAGCTATTAGGATATAGTCTATATGTATGTATATTCATGTACTCAAAATTTGACATATCTATAAATTCCTGCGATTTCAATTATGATTGATTATGAATTATATACTGTTGAGCCAATTGTATTCGGCTATAAATTAATAATTTGTATACACGCAAGTCTATTATTAAAAATATTTGAATATGTATTTATATGTAAATATAAGTTATAAAATATTTAATTGTTGATGAACATATTATTTCATACAGATAACATGCTAACAACATCAATACAGAATATTCTTTCCTGAATAGTCCGGGAGGCAACGACACAAATTTCCAGGTCATTTTCTCCCGCTTTATTTTTTGAGCACGAGTTATTCATATAATATGTAACTATAATATATACGTCTTCCGTTGCACCCTTACGACATGTGGTTGCAGGGGGATTGCAATTCCCGCTGAAAATTAATTTAAAAAAGTCATAGCCTCTTGCCTGAAACTTGCTCTAGTCATTGTTTTGAATTTAAAATGCAAAAAAAATATCGTCTTCTATCTGAATTCCATAATAAACTACGTCTTCCACCCACATCAATACGCTCAAAAAAATGAGAAAAAAAAATCATAGCCTCTCAAGTGAAACTAAGTCTGATGCTTATTTTTATAGTTTGAAAGATACAAATAATAATCTTCCACTTCCAAAGGGCGTCTTCCAAGCCGATAAAGATGCACCGATACACGGCATGAGCCAGCGGCTACACCGCTGCGTCACATCTATACAAAAGATGATCCCCACCTAAATTTGAGATGAGACGGTTGGTTACAAGTTACAACAAATGCGAAAAATGTCGACGGAGCAATTCTACCACCCTGCAAAGCCGAGCTCCACAAACATATTAAAAGAACAGCATTTATTTCGCATCTTTGGAGGTAGCTTACCTTCCGCAAGCGTAGTAGAGCCAGTTTCGTGCAAGAGGCTATGAGTTTTTTTTTTAATTAATTTTCGGCGGGAATCGCAACCCTCCTGCAACCCCATGTTGTACAACTGAAATGGAAGACGATGATTTTATTGTTAGATATCATTTGAATATTTTATGCTCAAAAAATAAAATGAGAGGAAATGGTGTAGTGAAATCTGTCGCTGCCTCCCGGACTAGAATGATCGTGTATCTGAAGCGCAAATTCGCATTTGAAGAATATTGCGTAAAGGTTCCAAAAATAGAACTTATGTTCTTGATTTATTCTAAATAAATCTACGATATCTACACCATTATTTTCAAAATAGTCTTGGTCTTGTTTTTTAATTGTACAATGCTCCATTTACGTTCTAAGTACGTACATATATTCCTTTTTTTCGTATACATTATTCCAGTAGTAAGATATATAATCTAACTTACTAATTACAAAATATTCATTGAATTACTAAAATATCATTATTTTTCCCTATTAAATATTAAGTATTTTCTACAAATTCTATTAATTTCTATTGATCCAACTAATACTATTTATTGCGATAAATATATATACCAATTATTTAACACAATGTGAATTTAAGATACTTTATATAATTCCATGAATATGAACATACGTTGATGAGTAAATAGATATATAGTCACCGTTAAGCATATCCCAGGAATATTATTATTATTATTTTATTAGATAAAAGCCAAGAATTTACTTTCTGTATAGCTCTATGAACTAAGTAGACATTACAATATATTTCAATAAATCTTCAAATGTCAGCTTTCAAATTTAAACCCTAAACATGTCCAATTTATCCAGACGATTCTTAAAACAGTTTATATAGTAGGAGTAGTTATGACATCTACGGGTAACGAATTCCAAACATCAAACACTCTATTAAGCAAAACATTTGACGTGTTATTGTTTTATACACCTGTTTTTTTAATTTTAAAGTGTGGCCGCGAAGTCTAATATCCCGATTTCTTTCAAATAGTTCGTTTAGATCACAGCCCAAATAATTATACAGGATTCTGAATGTAAAAATTAAATCACCACGAAGCTTTCGTTTATCAAAAGTTAGCAAGTTTGCATTTGAAAGTCTCTCGCTGTAGGTAGGTCTCGGCATACGCAAACCATACGTAGGTCGTGTAGTGCGTCGCTGCAACAAAGTAAATTTTCGTCGCGCACCAGACGGAACCTGCATTTAGGGCGGGCCGAAAAATGGATAATTTTTTTTTTTTTAATATCGCAAGTGAGTAATGTGGAAAATGTCTAACAGGCGAACATTAATGATTATACAAAAGATGAGACAGATTAAAATAAAGGGCCCCAAAAGCCCTTATTTTTTTAAAAAAAAAGAAAATTGATCTGAGTAGCGAAAAAATGTTCAGAAACAATGTTATAAAAAGTAGATGTGTATAAAAAATCAAGACCATAATTTTATTTTCCACCAGGCCCCAAGCTTTAATAAAAATAAAAAGTTTTGTGCAGCTCTTCGCCTGACTTGGTGTTTATGTAGAACATGCTGTTGGGTGGGCGATTAGCGAATATTTAGTTCTATGATTTTTGTATTACAATATAAATTAACAACAATTAATTATAAACACTAAACCAGCCCAGAACTCGCCACGTGGAGGTGTTTTTGCTGCAGCAAAGTATTGAGCTTTGTTTTCAAAAGTAGGTAAATCTAACCTTGCATCAATTTTTGCGCGAATATATCCATCTCTTGCTACACTTCCGCATACTTTTAAAGACGCCTCTGTTATAAGGTTAACACACCTTTTGACACTCTCACGAGATGTG
>NW_026088658.1:0-18431 GCF_022605725.1 Anthonomus grandis grandis | reverse complement strand
CTTTTAAATTTTTGTCCTATTTGTTCTGTTCGATTCGTCGTATTTGCTTATAATTTGGGGGGATAGAAAGAGCTACAGCTAGACATAGAAAAAAGGGGTTTTTCTCGGAAAAATAGATCATAAATAAACATAAAAAAAAGACATCAAAAAATGCCATTATGTACTGATCTAAGATGGATTACACTTTTAAAAGTTGTATATATTAAAAAAAATATATTTGATATAAGTATTTATATATTTATATAAATTAAAGATAAAAAAATAAATACGTTAAAAAAACGCTTGTCTCTAAGGTATATTATCGATTCTTTATTTATTTGCCTTATTGTCAAGTTTGAGGATATAATTATTTTTTTTATATTTATTTTTTAACTTTGGTTATTACATAGACATAAAAGTATGGTGGTCTTGTTAAAGTGACTGCAGACAAACCGCATGTTGAACAGAACGTTGTGTATCGTTTTTATTTAAATTAAATAAAAACAACCTGCAGTTCAAGTCAGTCGCGTATGGTATAAAACTGTTTAATTAACTATATACTTAGGTTATGAGTTTAAAGTAGGTCTCGAATAAAATAATCGTTAGCACCCGTTTATGGAATAATAAAATATTTAAAATAAATATTTCATTGTCTATTTTTATCACTTATAATATTTCCCATTGTGAATAAAGAGTAATACATGTCGAGAATCCAGATGGCTTTCGATGTTGAAAATCCGCGCTCCAGAATTATGATGGTTTTGAAAATAAGTGATTTATCATTCAAATTATAATTCGATTGTTAAAATCACTTATATTCTGATAATCCGACTATTAAAATCACTTATATTCTGATAATCCGACTATTAAAATAATCCATTTTTTCCTACTAATAAATAATAATAAATAATAAATCTTGTAATATTAATATTAATTGTAATAATATATAATCTAACTAATAATAAATCTTGTACTTAACATAAGATCGCGTGTGTTGTACCCAACATGAGATGTGCTAAAATATGGAACGCTCTGGTATCTCACAGTAGTCGGCATGCGACATAAATCAAGTAACATATCGGGTTGGTATTTTCATCTATATGTCTAATGGTATATACTATATTTTGTAAGAATCTTCTGAAAAATAGAGTAATCTTATAATTAATCTTAACTCGTGTCGTTATAATTTTTATTTTCTTTTTATTTTTAATAATTACGCACATCATTAATTTTAATAGTGGCGAAATCCCAATCAAATAAGTAATTTAACCTTCATTTGCCTCCCATGGTATAATAAAGATTTCTTAGTTAATCTATCCTCTAAAAACAAAGATAATGCAGACTAGTAATTTCAAAGTTTCCAAATATTAACAAAAATTGTACATTTAACGGTCTTAATGCAAAATAATTTTATGTACATATAAACTGATACATTAGATATATTTAAATTAAGACACAATAGCAAAACATCATATTTTACCATGATCTACAGCTAGTAGCGTAAATTTACCCACATATCCCGTAGCAAAATATATTTTAATTTAAAAAAAAATAAGAAAAGCTTGATATTTTGACAAGTCATATTAGTAGTGAACTCCCAATATTAAATGGTTTTGTAAAGTTATAGAACTTAAAAAAAATATCTATTGGGGAAATAATAGTCTCAAGATCTTAGAAACATGATCAATTATTTGCTTTTCATCTTATGTACCTTTCTGATGTAGAGATTTATGGCATTTTCAACTAAATTTAAATAAATTTCACCATTTAAATTGGCCTGTATGAAAAAAGGTCCAACAATGTGTTTGCCTAGAATTCCCTCTTACACGTTTAATTTTAAAGGACGCTGGGTATGTGTTACGGATTAAACGGGGATTACTCTCACTCTAGTACATGCAGTTGCGACAGTTGACTTCTCCATTTAAGCAAAACGGGGCTTCGTCAGAAAAGCAAATATTGTATAACGACAAGTCGTGGTTGTTTATTCGGTTGCTGCTTCGGAATATGCTTGAAACTGTAGCTGTTCCTCTGAGGCAGCTTTTATCAAAACTTGCACCTGCAAGTCTCCCGCAATTATTGTTTCTAATGTTAAGAACAATAATTTAATTTCTTTCTTGTAACGTGAACGTCATTTCAGAAATTGTTAAAAACTTTGTGTTTAAGACTTTATTGTTTGAAATGAAATATACCAAACGCATAAATGATTTATAGGTATTAATAAAAAACCGTATTTGACATCTTTGCTGTTATTAGTGTTATTGTTTGTAAAGTAGATACCTCAATAAAATTTACCTGAATAATAAATTTTACTTCAGCAATTTTTTTGCATTTTTGTAAGATTAAATAAAGATATCAGTTACCAGTTTTTCCCTTTTTATTTATTAATCTTTAACACGTAATTTTTTTTATTTGACAAACTGTCATTTCATCAGAAATAACAGAACTCAAACTTGGCAGTTGTACTCAAGGTCAAAAGACCTTCAAAATAGGGCATCAGTCGACACCTCTTTACAATTAAAATCTTGAGGGCGAATCTCATCTCCGCTTAGAGTGTAGTGACGAAGTTGAAAGGTGCAAAATGTCTTCCCCTTAAAACCAAAATTGACGAGGCCGAGCTTTTTTTTTTGGAAGGGGAGGCATTTATTTGGGGTGTATATATATCTGTATACATAGAATTAAAATTTTTGCACCGCCCTAAATTTCCAAAAGCTTTTATCGGCAAAAATAATTTATTAAACTCTTAAGAATCTTTAAATATAGAACTTTTTAATACAAATTATTAAATTGATAGTTTTTATTAATAAAGGTGCTGGCGTGCAACTCATCAACAACCATTACATTTATTTAAGCATCCGAAAAAACTCAACTATGGCACTCTAAAGAGATATGGTGATGCTTTGGGATTTCAAGGATCGGTCTCAACATTGCGGTGGCCAATACTGGGCAACAGGTTTGAGGTCTCGCTGACCTAAGCATTAAAAGTACCTCAACTACGTTCCCGATCAAGTTTGTTGACTACACTGGGCTCAAGAACACTATAGAATTTTGAAATCCGGTGTTTTTTTTGGACAAAACTGGTTTCATCTATGTTCTGGGCTTTGTCTTTTTTATCTATATTCTGGGTTCATGTCTAATGGTGTCACAGAATTAATTTATATTTAAGGTACAATGACTGGAGATACATGAGGAAGAGGATACCACTCCTCGTACCTGAGCTGTAAATGAGTATCTTGAATCGAAAGGCATCAATCAATCCTTTGGACTAACCCATACTATCGACATAGAACATGCTTGGGACATGGTTTTCAGGATAGTGGCCGCACACAGAATTCCACCTGTAGAAGAGCTTGTTTATGCTGCTTGGGAAGAATTGCACAATATTCATCAACAGCATATCTTCAATCTCATATATGAGCAGGCGTCTCGAAGCTTGTCAATCAATTTGTTATTTTTAATTTGTACAAAAAGCATCCCTATATTAAAAAAAAATTAAAAGTATTAATATAATATAAATTTGTTTTCTACGGATTTTAGTTGTTTCCTTAACATGTTCACTGCCGGAGCTGTATGTGCTTGTTTTGCCCAGCAGGCCATATGGATTTTTTGAAATTTTGTCCTACAGTACTACATTAAATATAGTACTGCATAAGTAAAGAAATCCTAGCGAAAATGTTGAAAAATATCCCATAGAAGTTATTGTTTTCCCTTACGGTCCTATAGACCGAGTCGGCGCAAACGAATCTCAACTTCGATTCGGTCCGATACCGCGTTCCGTCTTGACTTGTTTCTATTTTTTATTGCTCATGGATTAGTTTGTTTGCCCGCTCCATGTTGTTGTGTAATATTTACGAGTTTATATTGTGTTTTGTTTTATTCGGAAGAATAATGTCTTATAAAAGAAGAGAGATCATTAACTAATGCTGAGTTAGAGGCTATAGCTACAATTATTGACTTGTCTTCTGAAGAATCGGATTTTGATTCAGATAAAATTGTTTTTCCGCTTTTTCTTGCAGGTGATTCGATAAATGATCCTGATTTTGACAGTAATACTTGTACTTTCGATTCTGAATCTGAAGAATAACTTTACGTCGATTCTTCGAAAGCAAACCTGCGTCCAATCGGAAGCTTGCCGTCATCCATCTACGCTGAACAACTCAAGTTTTCAACCCACGACACACACGACTGGAGCGTTACAATCAACATCTTCCGCTGAATTAGAAATTGATGGAGGGGGATACCTATCAGATGCCGAATCCCTAATACAACACGACGTATCCATGCTAGATAAGATTGGTGATGATATATGGACCAATGGGGAACGAGCCCAATCTTATACGGTTTGCTGAGAATGAAGGTGTAATTCCTGAATTTGCTGCCTTGATGCATCAATCAAATCCAGAAGACTTTTATTTCTCACTGATCGATGACGATTTTTTCGCATATGTAGCGGATGAAACAAATTTGTATGCGACCCAAACAATATGTACAAGAAATGATACATCCAGGCAATCACGATTACATGACTGGTCGCCAACAGATAAGTTTGAAATAAAACGATTCTTTGGTCTTGTTTCCTACATATTGGTATTGTGAAAATGCCAAGTATTTCATGTTACTGGAGCAAAAATAAAATGTTCAAAATTGCAATGCCCACAGAATGCATGAGCCGTAATCGTTTTGAACTTCTTCTCCGTATGGTTCATTTTTCAAACAATGAAGATAACAGTAATAACGGTTGCTCACATAAAGTACAACCAGTATTGAACAAGGTACAGAAAAATGTTCAGAGTTTATACAACCCTTCAGAAACTGTTTGTATAAATGAATTTTTAATTCCATTTAGAGGAAGACTTGTAATGAAGCAGTATATAAAAAACAAGCGCCATCGATACGGAATCAAGTTATGTAGTAATGGGGGTTTCACATACAGCATGCAAATATATGCAGGGAAAAATTTGGAACTAACCAAAACTACACCTACAAATGTGGTAATGAACCCATGTCAGCCAATTTTAAACTGCGTCCGAACTGTTGTCACCGACAACTGGTACACTAATGTGGAGCTGGCTTCTAAACTATTAGAGAAGGAAACACACCTTCTAGGTACACTCAAAAAAAAACGTAAGGGTTTACCTAGGGAAGTCGTTGACAAAAAACTGAAGATTGGTGAACACCTCATTAGAGAAAATGCACAAGGCATATCTGTTCTAAAATGGCGTGACAAGCGCGATGTCCTTTTATTGTCCACAAAACATTCAGACTCCATGGTATTCACGCAAAATCGCATGGGAAATTTTAAACATAAGCCACAAATGGTTGTAGAATACAACGCTGGAAAATCTGCCGCTGACTTGTCTGATCAATTGACAGCATATCAATCACCACTAAGGAAATCGTTGAAGTGGTACCGCAAATTTGCGTTTAAAATAATTTTGAATACTGCTTTAGTAAACGCTTGGATAATATACAAACAGGTGACGAAAGAAAATATGCCAATTGTTGACTTTTGCAAACGGATAACCTACAAGTTACGTGAATCCTTTCTGATAATAATGTTGAACCTGACACACAAAGAATCCGAAAACGACACGAAATTGGAACTCTTCCGTACAAGAGGCGACCATGTACCAAATGTTACGAAAAGGTAAAGTCAGAAAGTGGATGGAAGCTCACAAGAAACCTAAAAAAAGTGAGAACCTATTGCCAATCTTGTCCTAATGAACCAAATTTATGTTTAGAATGCTTTAACGTAGTTCACAGGATTTAGTCAGTCTTTAATCTGTTGTACATTTTTTTTAACGCTTTTGAATTTCTAGAGAATATGAATTTTTTCAGTTTCGATGTTTTTCCATTTTGATCTTTTTAAGTTGTTCCTTCTTTATCCAAAATATATTTTTGTTGACAACTATTTAAGTGATTTCATTATGCCATTTTTTACGAAATATGCCAATAAAATAAATTGTATATAAAAGAAAACATAAGTTAATATTAAAATATATTTATTAGACAAAAAAAAAACGTAAATTCAAAACTGGTATGTGCGAACCTTTCCCACAGGCCGGCTCGGTCTATTTTCATTCCATAAGAGAAAAGACCGGCGGCACTTGAGAGCGTTTGAACGAGCTCGGTCTTATAGACCGTGGTGGTAGTGAACGTGTTAATTAAAATGAATCAATCAATACATTTTAAATCTGTTTTTGCCGTTAAAATAACTTATATACTTATAAAATAACTATAAACCGCGTGTCGAGTCGTAACTCCGATAAACTTACAGGGTGATTCTCTAAAAAAAATTAAGAAAAATTTTTATATGATTGTATGTTCTAAAGGCCTTACTTTCGGATTTAGAAAAACAAGTTTGATATGGTCATAGTAATTTAATAGTGAATACTTCCGTGTGAATATCTTTTGACATTAAAAAAAAACATAAAATGTTAACTTTTCTAATAACGAAGAATATGCTGATATACATTTAGTTTATGGCAAATCGCAATGTAATGCTAGACTAACAGAAGTCATCCATTGCATTCTACGGTTACTGCACTTCATCAGCAGCTGAGAGAGATAGACTCAGTCATTCCAAAGAACCATGAGACAGGACCCATTATTAACGTTGATGATAAGGAAATTATTTTAGCGACCGTTGAAGAAAATGCTGAAATTAGTGTAAGAAAATAATCATTTATCAAAATCAACTATGTAGAATATTTTACACAAAGAAAACCTCTATCCACATTTAAAAAAAATTCAGGCGCTTTTGGAATAAGATTTTCCCCCCGTTTAGAATTTTCTTACTGATTGCCATCATCAGTTTTTTTTAAAGATTTTGTTTAGTAATAAATCCGTTTTTACTAAAAATTGAATTTTTTAGTATTCATAACACCTTTAATTATTTAAATGTTGAAGAAAATTAGGTTTCTAAAGAAGCTCATCATCACCACAGATTTAAAATTAATGTTTGGCAAAAGTGATTGGTAATATTTTACTAGAGTCCGTCGAATAGCCTTCAACGCCAATAAATAATTAATTTCTTTACAAAATATTATATCATTATATCACATTTGATATTACACAGTATTTACAGTTACGACAGTATTTAAATGAGACAAAAAACAAAAATTTTTAAAAAAATGGATAGGACGAGGTGGTCCGATTGCTTGACCTCCTAGCTCCCCTGATTTAAATCCCTATAAGTTTTGCATTTGAGGGTATTTCAAATCGGAAGTTTATGGCGCTACCAGAGAAACTTGAAACCAGTTTTGGGAAAGAATTGGGCAGGCTTGCAATAAATTCCGAACACCCTGTAGATCCGAAAGTAAGACATTTAGGACATACATTTATAAAAAAAATCTTATTTTTGGTTGGAGAATCACTCTGTAAGGCTTGTCGGTAGAGTTACGGGACACTGGGAGACTCGGTTTACATATATGATAAATATCAGACTTTTTTTGAAGAATAAGATCATGCTAGAAATTAATGGTGAAAAGGTCAACTACTCAGATACTGCCAGAAATCGGGATTTTACATTAGATATTAAAATGATCTTTGAGGATATTGCATTAATACCAAAGTATTAAAAGCCCATTTGATATGAGCAGTCCCTTACTGTCTTACAGCATTTTATTCATGTCTTACACATGAGAAAAAAGTGTGATATAAGTTGACAAAAAAGGTCTTCAAAAAACAAAAATAATTGCTATTGTATTTGGGCATAAAAAATATATTTAAATAATCACGTAGCCTATAATTATTAAACTGTTAAAAAAATTATTAAATTATTAAAATTATGAAAACAATATCGAACCTATCTTGGATGCAATAGCCATAGAAACTTTCAAATATATACGTCTCAAGTCTCAAGCCAATTATAAAAATCGGTTTGAAACTGAGGAAATACCCTAGATTCATAATATAGCAAAAGTATAAAGCAAAAATATATATAAAATATTAAATCGCAAGCAACATGGAAAAATAAAATATCCTCTTCCCATACTTATTTGGGTTTGGAATCCCAACAGAAAACCCACATGAATTATCAAACTTTATTCGATCCAATTACTATGTAAAAATGTAAGAGTTTCGCAAGGTAATATAATTACTAAAAGTAAATTTATTTAAACATCTTAGGCAGAACAGTAACATTAAAATATAGAATTAAAATTCATAATAGTTACTGAAAGAATCCCCATTCGAATGCACCTATTTTATAGTGTATTCAGGCATTTTTCTTGATCATAATCGGAAATATAAACACAGAGAGTACAAATGCTAAATATCGCCAAATGTATTGCAATATGGACAAAAGTATCTTGACAAAATAATTATTGACAAGTAAAGCCATAGGAATAAGTATTTTGAATATCATTAAAATTATATAGAAGCATGCATTTTTGCCAACCTCTGTTTTAAATACAGCATAATTCATTATGAAATCTTTAAGTTTCAGTCCATACCTACAGTCCATAATCCTGCATTAAGACAACTGTCAGTCTTAAATCATCAAAATAAAAACAGATCACTAAAGTCGCTTTATATTTCACTCTGAAATAGTGCAATAGCTTACCAATATCTTCTATACTTTGGTTCTAAGCTTTTCAATTTTCTTTGAATTAACGACAAAATTAGTAAAAATCTATTTAGGAAGAAGATTTCCATTTAAAAAAAAATTAAAGCATTTGCTACATACTAACATATTATATAGATAATAATAATAATAATATTTTACTGGTTTAAAATTTGTTACTAAGAAGTTGTACTTATTTATGGGCAAAACGTATATATATACTTACATGCAATTAATAACAAACACTTTTTAAAAACGTCTACCGCTATTAAGTTGTTTTTTTTTTATTATTTTTCATTTAATAAACCGAATTACTCCATTATTAATGCAGTATTTTTGTATTTTCAGAAGACGCAACGGGCTCAATTTCCCGATGATGAATAGGCACCTAAGACCCGAAGAATACGGTAAGAGAGGTAACCGATAATGATTCTCAAGCATGGTGTATTATTCAATAACCTAACCGAACTTTTAAAAGTACACTTAATCACGAAAAACCGCACCCCAGCAGATTTGCTGTGTTATTAAGCACCTTTAGTCCCTGAGAGAAAGAACTGTTTAATAAGCACTTTTTTTTGTTTGAGTGATCCTAGAGCGTAAGCTAAGTGTTTTGTACGGTCCAACGCAGCCTTTAGTATGTTAACTTTCGATCTTGTGTACAGTGTTCGTATTTTGTAGGGCTCTTAGCGTCCACCATGAATAAGGTCATATTATAGTAAGTTAAGGGTTTTTGCTTATAATGCTCCGTAAAATAGGATTATATAGGTTATATATATAAATTACGACAATATGCAGGTAACAACAAATATACTATTTTTGCAATGCATATTTCTGCTTGTTATTATTAAAAAATTATTGTGTATGAATTAAAGTCAAATATAATTTGTGTGAGAGTCTTATCATTGCTTGTATTTTTGAAGTAATTTTTTACGTTTTTACATTGTATGAGGTTTATTTTATTAGTTAAATTCGTAATTTAATTTTAAATATAAAAAGCATGAGAAAAAGTCATATGTATAATTTTATTTATGGGTTCCTTAAAAAAAGTCAACCAGCATATTTAAAACATCTTTTTAATACTTTGTGTCTTAACTATTTGATAGTTTACACGACATATTGATAGTTTTAGAATACCAAGACAGCAAAATTATCAGAGATCATTTCAATTTTTTGCAAGAAGATTTTGGAATAATTTACCGAGAGACTTTTCGAGAAAAAAGGTTTCGATATCTGTTAAAACTATGTTGATTCATTACCAATTACTGTTGTTTAAGTAGTAATATATTTTTTTCTTTTTTGTTTATAGAATTACAAAATTTTTCTTTTTTTGATGGCAGGTTAGTTCGCTTGCTGCCTGTTGGTTGTCGAGTTTAAAATGGCGAAATTTATAAAGAACAATTGTCTTTGGGGAACTGCATCTACTCGCAATCATTATTTCTTTTTTCCGCTTGGGATTGAGCTCTTTCACGTATGCAATAGATTCTTTTATTTGTTTTTCAATTTGTTTTATAATAAAGATTAATTGAGGTACTTTGATACTTACGCCTGTGCAACATTTGCATTTTTAACGATGAGAGAAAACTCCCCTTATTAGTTAAATGAATCATAATATACGGATTGATCGTAAAATGGGAAATAAGTTCAATATCTCATAATAAAATTTAAGAAATTTATTTTTTTTTAATCGCTCGCACCTGTTTATTTTATTTTTTTCGGTGCATATTTTGCGAAAAAAAATTACATAAGGAGTCTTAAAAAAGTTTTGGGAAATTTATTTTTTCAACCTGCAACCCAATTTTTTTATCGCATTTTTAGATTGCCCTTACAATTATAAACATTTTTCATGTAGCATATGCTATACCTCAATAGCATATGCTACATGAAAAATGTTTATAATTGTAAGGGCAATCTAAATCCTCTTCCTTGCTTCCATTGTCCATGGGTATCTGTTTTGACGTTTGTCTGATTTGGGTGTCGAAAGGGAATCTTTCACATGTATCTGTTTTTATTGGTAGGAGCACACGTAAATTTTACGCCCAATCCAAAGAAAGGAAATGGTGTAAGTCGCCTAAAATATGGTATACCATTGACTTCTGAAAACCTCTTTTAATTCATAAAGCAATGATTCAGTTTGGTAGTTGCGCAACAGGATGCTTAAGATTCAATAAGAAACTTAGTGAGGTGAGTGATAGACCATTTCTTTATTAGCACGGCGTTATGTGATGGAGTTCTGTGATATTCCATCTGCGACACCAGCCTGATTTCCAAATCATATGAACTGTGGGAGATTCTAACCTCATTATCGGCGGTTATGAACACCCTTTGAACAACACAATTTTAGAAAAGAAAGCTTGTCTTGGTAAGACTCCAAGTGTCGATGACTAGGAACTACGCCAATTCAGGCTAGTTATTTTATTAAAATTACTTTATCCTTAATCATTTTAAAATTTTTAAATCATTAAAGCCTTTGTAAAACTATTTGGATATAATTAACATTTTTAATAATTTTTAATACTACACTTTCCT
This sequence comes from Anthonomus grandis grandis, assembly GCF_022605725.1. NCBI lineage: Eukaryota > Metazoa > Arthropoda > Insecta > Coleoptera > Curculionidae > Anthonomus > Anthonomus grandis. The sequence continues at coordinate 7,363 of NW_026088658.1, read as the reverse complement.
GTGGTATACTATATCTTATTTTCAATTTAAATATAATTGAAGCAAAACATTTATTACCCATAAGTTATAATTGAACTTATATATATTTTATATTTTTATTTTATAAAATATAATCATTGATTACATTTTGTGGAATTTACCTCTATAAATCAGAGAATTATACTGTGTAAAGTGTAAATAGGGTTATATAAATAAAATGGACTGTTGTTGGGAACTGTTATATCTGATATATTTACAAAACATTTACAAAAGTTTTTCTAGAAACAGATTGGAATTCTATAACTATTCTTTCCGCCAGTTAGTCTGTTGAGTCAAATTGCGTCTTAAAAATAAATTTTGGCCCCGGAAGAAAAAAACAAAAGCCTGTAGGTCCGGGGATCTAGGTCACTTAACAGAACCTCTTCTTCCAGTCCATTGATAAGGACAATTATTTTCTAAACAATGCCTAATTGGAAATGCAAATTGAGTAAGTGCTCCATATTGTTCAAAATTTAATACATTCTCTTCTAAAGATTAATGGCCATGCACGTCTGTCTGATTCTCTCTAATTCATAAACTATCAGAAGTTCGATAGAACTTTCTAGCACATTATCATACATTTCGTCATTTACATGTCCTTCTTTAAATAATGCACCAATAAATCCCAAACATTAACTTTGCAGGGGTATTGCGAATGTCCTTTTCTAAATACTTATGGGTTCTATAATTCCAGTAACTATGGTTTTGTTTATTTACATCCATATTTAAAGGGTACTCATAATTAAAGCAAATATTTTGGATGAGCTAATATTTTAGTAATTATAGCTGGCACAATTTCAACATTAATTTTTCTGTCGGCGTCATCGTTAGTGTATGTAATTTAGATGCTTTCCCTACAGATTCTCGGGACAATCCAATTACTGTTGTTGTCTGACGAGTCGATAAAGTAGGATTTATGGCAAATTGTCCGAGTACTTCATTTTGCGTTGCTTCGTCTAATTTTGGTTCATCGCTTTTTAGTACTAGGTTACATTTATCATCTCCTGCCTCTGATTAAATAGTTCAGCTGAATAGACAATGATCTTCTCTACCATCCATAAATATCATTTCTATACGTAAAAAGGACTTTAGCCTGATTGCAGTCGCCGAAAGTTGGCTTAGTCTTAATATTGATAGTAGTGCAATACAGATCAGTAATTATCAATTAATAAGAAATGATCGTCAAAATCTTAGGGGTGGTGGTATTGTTGCCTATGTCCGGAATGGTTTATCATATGAAATCATTTTATCTGAAAGTCATGATTTTTTTGAAAGTTTATGGGTAAACATTTTTATTAGTAAGGAGCCATACATTTTCGGCATAGTCTATAGGCCTCCAAGTTCAAATTTTCAGAGTTTTTTTTTAACTTTAGAGGAAACACTAATTGACATTTTTTCAAATTTTAATAATATAACGTGTCTAGGTGATTTTAACATTGATATATCTAAATTAAATTACAGTCATGCAACTCAGCTTATTTCTTTGTGTGAAACTTTCGATTTGAAGCAACTTATAACCGAGCATACTCGTATGACCAACAACACTAGTTCATTTATAGATCTTATTTTTACAAATCATGTTGGCATTTTGAAATCTGGCATAATAAGCTCTACATTTTCTGACCATTTTGGCGTTTTTTGTGAATTTAATGTGACGGAGTCTATTGTACAACCGCACATTGTATCTTATAAATCCTTAAAAGATATAAACCTAAACAACTTTCAAGAGGATTTGGAGGCTGTTCCATTTCATTTAATATATGAATTCGAATCCATAGATGATAAGATACATTTTTTAAACAATAATTTACTCAAATTATTCGACAAGCATGCTCCTATTAAAACTATAGTTGTTCGAAAAAAAAAAGATTCTCCGTGGCTGACAGATAATATTAAACTATTGCAAAAATTAAGAAATAAGGCATTAAAGGATTTTAAAACAACTAAACTGCCAGCTAAATGGAATTATTACAAACAGCTTAGAAACTATACAACAACAGCGATTAGAGCGGAAAAAAGGGCTTTTTATAGTGATAAATTTGAGAATTGTACATACAAGGACAAGTGGCGTGAACTAAGAAAAATATTGCCATCAAAGCAGAAGCAAATTCCTAAATCTTTTGTAAATACCAACAATTTTAATTCATATTTTATAGATAGTACAAGAGTGACAAATATTGATAATTGTGATGAGTTAATTAATTTTTATGATCAGAATGCATTACCAACCTTAAATAATTTTTCTTTTCATCCCACTGATTATAATACTATTTCTGCAATTATATTACGTATTAAGTCTAAAGCATTCGGGGTGGATAATCTTAATATTACGTTAATTCAACTATGCTGTCCTTTTATTATACCATTTATTTTACATATTGTTAACGAGTGTATTAATAAAAACTACTTTCCCAAATGCTGGAAAGAAGCCTTTGTGTTGCCATTGCCGAAAGTGCATAATCCAACTGATTTTAGTGAATTTAGGTCTATTAGTATTTTACCAAGGTTTTCAAAAATTCTCGAAGGCATTCTAGACTCTCAAATTCGTAGTTTTCTTAATAATAATGATATTTTACCACCTAAGCAATCTGGATTTAGAACAAATTATAGTTGTACTTCGGCTATGGCGGACGTTATTGATGACGTAATTCGGGCTAGGGATGAGGGTAAGATTTCTGCTCTGGTGTTGTTGGATTATACTAAAGATTTTGATTTCGTTAGCCACTCAATTTTAAAGTCTTTGTTTCATTATATTGGCTTTTCTGATGCTGCTATTAATTTAATTGCCTTTTATTTAAATAATAGGATTCAACGTGTTAAAATAGATAACGGCATATCTGATCCTTTGGAAGTTGAAAGTGGTGTGCCTCAGGGTAGTATTTTAGGACCCTTGTTTTTTATCATTTAGGTCTTTTATTTATATATAGGATTTATTTCACGTCTAGATTTTATCTTCAATTAAAGCATTGTGCCCATCATTTTTACGCAGACGACACGCAGTTATATTATTCATTTTTACCAGGAGATTTTAAAATGGCTGAGTTTAAAATTAATCAAGATTTACAAGCTATTTGTGATGTTTCTTCAAAGCATTTATTAAAATTAAATCCTTCGAAGTCATCTATAATGTTCATAGGTAATCGAACTAATGTAAATAATATTTTAAATGGTATAAACATTAAATTTGGGGGACGAAAGAATTCCAGTTGTTGACAAATGTAAGAGTTTGGGCCTTATAGTAGATAATAATATTCGTTTTAAACATCACGTGTCTAATATTCTTAAAAAGGCATATCTTGCTTTGAAATTAATTATTTGCATAGACACTATTTAAGTAAAGATATTAAGAAGCTTTTATGTGATTCATTGGTCCTTTCACAATGTAATTACTGTGATGTAGTGTATGGCTGGTGTCTTGATTATGAGGATAGGGTAGACTGCAAAAGCTCTCCAAAACTCTTGCATTCGACTAATATTTGGCATTCGTAGGAGAAACCGCATTTCCCATAAACTTCACGAACTTGGATGGCTTAATATGCATAATCGAAGAATTGCTCATTCTTTAAAATTTTTTTATAAAATTTTAATATATCGTAGTCCGCCCAAAGATCTCTATCAAAAAATAACTTTTAGAAATGATGTACACCATTTAAATTTAAGAAGAAATACTATTTTCATTCCAAAACATAAAACACAGTTATTTAAACGATCATTTTCTACAATTTTGCTTATCAAATAAATTCTTTAAATTTGGATCCGGACCAATTATTAATTTCTTGTAATACTTTTCGTAGGAGGATGATTGTAAATCTAATGAATCAGCAGGGTATATAATTTAAGTTCTTTTTTTTTTAACTTTTTGAATGGTTGTTTTCTTAAGTAATTTATTACAATTTTTGGTATTGAGATCATTTTATTTATTTATTTATTGTCTGCAATAACTTTTCTATTTTTTGTTATTAAACAAAAAATTTAATCTGTTTTTTGGGTATTTGCAGTGTGTATTGTTTTGCTTGATGTTAAACTGTCCAAATTTAGAATTTAGAACTCTTATGTAGAATTATGTACTAGGTTTATTAGGTATATGATTAAAGAAAAAGCTGTATTTAATCAGTTATTAGTTAAGCGTTACTGTTAATGAGCGTTACTTAAATTTACCATTTTTTTTTAATGAAGTGTGGGGCCACAATGTTAAAGACCAGAATCTGCCATGGCAGAATTCTGAATTTGTAGGCCTTTTATTTGCGTAAATTTATTGCTAGATTTTGTAAACTTGTATTTTTTTTGTTTCTTCTATGCAAATAAAAAATATTTATTATTATTATTATTATTATACATTTAGCTGTGCTATACAATATTATTTTAAATAAATGCTATTTATAATGTAAATAGTATCAGATTCTAATAACAGGATTATTGACATAGCAATTACAGGTTTTATCCACAAAATCGACAGGCTACTTAAGCAATCAATTGGTGAATGCTTTTCCGCTGTTTGTGATATGCCAGCCAAAGTTAAGTAAGTTATATTTTGTAAGCATGAAGACGAATTAACATTTCTGGCCTTTTTGTCTTACTTTTGATAACTTAAATAGAATCAGTTCTTGATTTTTTGTTCACTCTTTTTACATTAGATGATTTAGCAATGTTATTTCGAATGTTAAAGACACTATAAATGGTGGCAATTAAATTTCATATACTAATAATAATTAGCACGCATTGTTCTAGCGTGCAATGCTCCTAACCCTGCAATATTTACTAGCTTTTATCTGTCAACTTGTCATGTAATGTAAAATTTGGCAGCCAAGTATAGCATTTCTGCATAATAACAATTTTAATGATATATAATCATAAAAATCATATAATCTTAAACAAAAATAATAACCTATTAGATATAGTATTGACCATATAAACATCCCTCGTAATATTCACCAATCATTATTTAGTTGTGTAACCAAAGATATTTACCTCCCACCTTAGCCTTTGATATCGAGAAATAAGGAAAATAAACATTGTTATTTGAAGAAGGCGGATTTCTGTGCTATGTGTAAAAGTTTCAGAGAATTGATTTGAGTGATTAATTATTAATAGTATTAATTCCTTGATCTCAAACAAGCTATTGACAACTTTTATAGACATATATCAGCATAGCGAGAGCGTCTTTTGCTTCATGACGTAATTTAGAAAAGGGATATTAATGCAGCATACAAAAACTACAAAAATAAAATTAAGGAAAATGTGACGAGTGATTTCAGATCATTCTGGCAATTTATTAAAAATAAAAAGTTCTCTAAGGGTATTCCACGTGTTATGAATCTAAACAACAGTAATTCTTAGATGCTGAGATATCGCACATGTCTTTTCTCTATACTTCCAGATCTAAAGTACAGAACATGATAACCAATGTTAACAGGCCACTGTCCTCAGATGCTTGTTACCTATGAGGATAAGTGTGAGGCAACCAGTAAACTAAAGGTCAGTAGACCAGTCGGACTTGATAATATACCACGATAAATTATACAAGACCTTGTAGGATTTCTTGTTAAACCGCTAAGAAACTTACTTAACTTTCTCTTAATATAATTTGGCAAATTTATATGTCCAGTTTGTGAAAAAGGCACCTCAAATAATTTTATAAATTACAGGCCCATTGGTATTTTGCTAACAACACCAAATTCTTAATATTTATTCTTATTATATTATTATTCCAAAAAGCACCTCAAATGATTTCACAAATTACAGGCCTATTGGTATTTTGCTAATAATACCAAATTATTTGAATCAATAAAATATAAAATTTGGATACTCAAATATTTAAGAATGTTTAGTTTTGTATAAGTTTTATTTATAATTATTAATTGTGTTGGGAACAACGATTTGTATATCGATATTGTCGCTCCACTCCATTCAATCAAATTCAAACCGAAACGACGCAACGCGCTTAGTAGTGTTATCCTTTTCCTCTCGTCCAATGTATGTTTGCATCCCCGTATATACCTGCGATTATTCGCTTGCCTTCAACGGCCGTGCAGTGCAAGGAGATCAAGTGTGCCTCGTCGTGTCGATTCCCGCCAGCCGTATGCGTAATGCGTTGTGTGACTAAGAGGAGACGAAGAACGTCGTTCTGCGGCTCTCTCGTCCTCTCGAAGGCGAACGCGAGTAGGAGTAGAGAATAAATTTTTGCTGTAACATAAGCTCTGTAACCCGTAACCGACTTTTTTCACGAATTTGAAATAGATTACTAGTGTAAAATGGATTAGTAGTTTTCCTGCAACCTAACATCATTCAAAGAAAATAACAAAATTTCAGCATGGCTTCATAAAGAAAGGATCAACGGTCACCAATTTAACTTAAATGATACAGTACACATTAAATTACGAGACAGTTTTACCACTAATCAAAACTCTTTATTTTTACTCTCGACACGTTTCGCTAACGATGTAAAACAGTTTAAAAAATTTTCCAGAAACAGGCACATGCTGCCTAATAAGTCGGCTTATCCTATAAAGGCTGATTATAAAGGTTGCTTATTTCAGTAATAGTTTAATAAATGTCAAAAAATATATAGGCATTAAATTATTTTTTATATGTATATGAGGTTTATGCATAAAGAGATTACTAGAAGTACTTGCATGGAAGATGACTAATATAGCATATTTGTCATTATGTAATTAGAATCAATCAACAAAACTGAAAATCCACAATCTTATTTTGAAATCTGTCTAATAGCTCACTTTTGCTTTAAAGAATATCTAAAAGTCTGAAACCATCGGAAGCTATAAATAGTAATTTAGGTTAATCTTACGGGTACCCTCTTCTTCCAATTTCGCAACAAAAGTGTATATCCTCGTTTTATAATAATTTATTAAGATCATTGAATATTCAGTTAAGACTCTTAGAATGTATTATACATAAATTAACACCCAAAAGCTTTTAATACAAACGCTCGTTCCGATCCCCATTTATCCAGAGGGTAACTCGCATTTCCAATATTTAATTCGATTAAAAGATGTAAGGTTTTCTAATTTGAAATAATAATGGCATCAGTTCTAAACTAAGATTTATCCATTTAATTCCTATAGCAAATATAGAGCTTAAGTTTCATTGCGGAACTTCTTCAAAAGATAATCCTTTACTTCCAATAATAGATAAATCCCTACTTTATTGGGACTCTCCCGAGATATATTATTTTGTTTAATAGCTTACCACTTTTAGTCTGTTTTCTTGGGTTTAATATTTTGATGCCTTATAGCTTATACACTCACTCATGTTATAATAGAATTAAAATATTGTAGGGGTGGTACATACTCTTATAGTAATAAAGTTTGAGACTCTCACGAGATGT
>NW_026088657.1:0-18499 GCF_022605725.1 Anthonomus grandis grandis | reverse complement strand
ACACATCTCGTGAGAGTCTTTGAATATTCGGAAAAAGTCATTTTTCGACCTCGTTTTTGAGGCCAAAAATGGGCTCCAAAAATGCGATATCTCAGCTACTATCAGAGCTACGACCTTGCGGATGGTCTCGTTGGATTCAGAAAAATGAAACTAAGACAAAACCGTTGGAATTTTCCAGATCGGACGTGTAGAAGCCGAGATATCGACCTCCAAAGTTTGGGTTTTTTCGTTTTTCGGGTATACCCCCCCGTATCGATTTTTTTCACCAAAAATTTTTTTTTTCGAAATCAAACTAACTATACCATCGTCTTCTTTAGACCACCTACATTACGAAAACACCGGGTTATAACGAGATTCGAGCAGAACTAACTGAATGACAGCACTTTGAATATTCGGAAAAAGTCATTTTTCGACCTCGTTTTTGAGGCCAAAAATGGGCTCCAAAAATGCGATATCTTAGCTACTATCAGAGCTACGACCTTGCGGATGGTCTCGTTGGATTCAGAAAAATGAAACTAAGACAAAACCGTTGGAATTTTCCAGATCGGACGAGTAGAAGCCGAGATATCGACCTCCAAAGTTTGGTTTTTTTCGTTTTTCGGGTATACCCCCCCGTATCGATTTTTTTCACCAAAATTTTTTTTTTTCGAAATCAAACTAACTATACCAGCGTCTTCTTTAGACCACCTACATTACGAAAACACCGGGTTATAACGAGATTCGAGCAGAACTAACTGAATGACAGCACTTTGAATATTCGGAAAAAGTCATTTTTCGACCTCGTTTTTGAGGCCAAAAATGGGCTCCAAAAATGCGATATCTCAGCTACTATCAGAGCTACGACCTTGCGGATGGTCTCGTTGGATTCAGAAAAATGAAACTAAGACAAAACCGTTGGAATTTTCCAGATCGGACGTGTAGAAGCCGAGATATCGACCTCCAAAGTTTGGGTTTTTTCGTTTTTCGGGTATACCCCCCCGTATCGATTTTTTTCACCAAAATTTTTTTTTTTCGAAATCAAACTAACTATACCAGCGTCTTCTTTAGACCACCTACATTACGAAAACACCGGGTTATAACGAGATTCGAGCAGAACTAACTGAATGACAGCACTTTGAATATTCGGAAAAAGTCATTTTTCGACCTCGTTTTTGAGGCCAAAAATGGGCTCCAAAAATGCGATATCTCAGCTACTATCAGAGCTACGACCTTGCGGATGGTCTCGTTGGATTCAGAAAAATGAAACTAAGACAAAACCGTTGGAATTTTCCAGATCGGACGAGTAGAAGCCGAGATATCGACCTCCAAAGTTTGGGTTTTTTCGTTTTTCGGGTATACCCCCCCGTATCGATTTTTTTCACCAAAATTTTTTTTTTTCGAAATCAAACTAACTATACCAGCGTCTTCTTTAGACCACCTACATTACGAAAACACCGGGTTATAACGAGATTCGAGCAGAACTAACTGAATGACAGCACTTTGAATATTCGGAAAAAGTCATTTTTCGACCTCGTTTTTGAGGCAAAAAATGGGCTCCAAAAATGCGATATCTCAGCTACTATCAGAGCTACGACCTTGCGGATGGTCTCGTTGGATTCAGAAAAATGAATCTAAGACAAAACCGTTGGAATTTTTCAGATCGGACGAGTAGAAGCCGAGATATTGACCACCAAAGTTTGAGTTTTTTCGTTTTTCGGGTATACCCCCGTATCGATTTTTTTCACCAAAATTTTTTTTTTTCGAAATCAAACTAACTACACCAGCGTCTTCTTTAGACCACCTACATTACGAAAACACCGGGTTATAACAAGATTCGAGCAAAACTAACTAAATGACAGCACTTTGAAAATTCGGAAAAAGTCATTTTTCGACTTCGTTTTTGAGGCCAAAAATGGGCTCCAAAAATGCGATATCTCAGCTACTATTAGAGCTACGACCTTGCGGATGGTCTCGTTGGATTCAGAAAGACAAAACTAAGACAAAACCGTTGGAATTTTCCAGATCGAACCGGTAGAAGCCGAGATATTGACCACCAAAGTTTGAGTTTTTTCGTTTTTCGGGTATACCCCCGTATCGTTTTTTTTCACCAAATTTTTTTTTTTCGAAATCAAACTAACTACACCAGCGTCTTCTTTAGACCACCTACATTACGAAAATACCGGGTTATAACGAGATTCGAGCAGAACTAACTGAATGACAGCACTTTGAATATTCGGAAAAAGTCATTTTTCGACCTCGTTTTTGAGGCCAAAAATGGGCTCCAAAAATGCGATATCTCAGCTATTATCAGAGCTACGACCTTGCGGATGGTCTCGTTGGATTCAGAAAGACGAAACTAAGACAAAACCGTTCGAATTTTTCAGATCGGTTTAGTAGAAGCCGAGATATCGACCTCCAAAGTTTGGGTTTTTTCGTTTTTCGGATATACCTCCCCGTATCGATTTTTTTCACCAACATTTTTTTTTTCGAAATCGAACTAACTGTACCAGCGTCTTCTTTAGACCACCTACATTACGAAAATACCGGGTTATAACGAGATTCGAGCAGAACTAACTGAATGACAGCACTTTGAAAATTCGGAAAAAGTCATTTTTCGACCTCGTTTCTGAGGCCAAAAATGGGCTCCAAAAATGCGATATCTCAGCTACTATCAGAGCTACGACCTTGCGGATGGTCTCGTTGGATTCAGAAAAATGAAACTAAGACAAAACCGTAGGAATTTTCCAGATCGAACTGGTAGAAGCCGAGATATCGACCTCCAAAGTTTGGGTTTTTTCGTTTTTCGGGTATACCCCCCCGTATCGATTTTTTTCACCAAATTTTTTTTTTTTCGAAATCAAACTAATTATACCAGCGTCTTCTTTAGACCACCTACATTACGAAAACACCAGGTTATAACGAGATTCGAGCAAAAGTAACTGAATGACAGCACTTTGAAAATTCGGAAAAAGTCATTTTTCGACCTCGTTTTTGAATGAATAATGAATTTCATGAATCAGAAAAAAGCCCTTAAATGGTGTTACATTAATTGATTCCTTCGAAATTAAATGGAAACAGCTTCAAACCGAGATTTTTGCCGACCTAAGGAGATTGGTGCGTATCAAAGCGAAGGTCTTTTTTACCTTTATTATCCGGAATAAGCGGTAATACGAACGAAAAAGGTTTTTTTTTTATAGCGAGACATATTGAAAAGGGAACGAGTAATATTTCATTTAATGTCACCTGTACAGAAGGAAACCTGAAACCACGAATTAGATCTAAAAAAACTCTGTGGGGGTCACGAAGCGAGCGAGTTAACCCTTTCTCGAAAATCGGATAAAACATTTGTAAAGGTTTTCCCCTGGGGGAATTCGTGGGGGGCAATTTACGCCCGACTGCTTGATTGAACCGTATGCTTTCGGATCCTGTGCGAAAAAAACCCCTTTTTGTACACAAATACGTATAAAGAAACTGGATAATTCAGTTTTCTGGATGGTCTTTCAATACATGCCATGAAACGAGTATATTCAAAAAATAACTCACCCAACATGATCAGCCTAAAACAATTTTTCGATGGCGGTACTACGTCATCACAAGAACTGGAACTGGCCGGACTAGGACCAGGTCCAGAAGTGACCACCGCCTGGTACTCCTGGTGATGGTTGTTGCTGCTCGCGTGATTATTCGTCGATTTTTCTTGTTCCGGTTTAGCGCAGAACCAGCTGGTGCACAAACTGAAATTCATGGTACTGATGATCTACGACGGTGATCACGATGATCCCTTCACCGATTGATGGCATAACTGGATAGTTTAAACTGGAAAAAAAGTGATTTTTGTTCTTCGAGATTTTTGGTTTTACAGGCCTGCATTTTGACGCATGTCACCTTCAAAGTGACAGGTGTCAAAGAATGTTTTTTAAATGTCCGCGTAAAATTTCTTATTTTAAGCACCACATATAGTATGTTATTTCAAGGCAATTATATTAAGGCATTTTTGCTGAAACTGCCTCAAAAAAGTCGTATAAAACTGTACCAATATCTTTGACAGCTGTCATACGTCAAACTGAATACAAACAACAAAAACAAAAAATTCGCTAATTCCTTATGGAATTTATACGCGTGACAATACGGCCTCACTGTATATTAATTAAACTGGGGTAGTGTAACTCCCTTCAGCAATAAGTCTCTCACATTAAAAATGCATACGTTTCCCCTTTGTTGTATCCCCCACATAATAAAATTCCGTGTGGCGGAAACGTTTCCTTGGGAGTCGCAAAAGTTAATGGTCTCCCAAATTAGCACACCGTAATCATCATTAAGGTCCGATAGTCGTGTAATTTCGGTCGTTTTTGCATTCAGAAGTGGGACAATGTCTTTGGAAATGGGCTGGAGACAAACGAAAAAAGAAGAAAAACAGATTGGCCTTATGGATATGGATATTTGGACATATCTTAGGAGCCACTAATATGTTCATATTTTTTTCACTGAAATGTTAAGAAGTTCTTGAGGAAAAATTGCCAGGTAGAAACGTGATTCTCAGTTAAGGATTCGGTAGGTAGAGCAGTTTTACTTGGGTCCTTTTTTTGTCAATTTTCATTTTTTTTTTGCGAATATTTACATGAAATGTTTCAGAAATAATTTTAGCCAAAGAAAGTGTATTTCTTACACACCAATTTGATATGCAAACCTTTTTCGCACCTCAGTAACTTCCTGAGTTAGAGGCAATTATGTCAAACAAGGTCCAAGAGCGACCAAGTTGGAAAGGCGTGAAACACATTGCAACAATAATATATTTATCGATTACTGGACTTCGATTGGACATAACTTAAGAACCACTTATAATATTGTCATAATTTTTTTAATTTAATATTAAGGAGTTCTTGAGGATGAGTTTGAGGGCGGAAACGTGATTCTCGGTTAAAGATTCGGGTAGTTACGGCAATTTTAGTTGGACCATTTCTTTTGTACATCTTCATAACAAATTATCTCTTTTCTTGAGAATACTTTTATGAAATAATTGGGATATTTTAAAAATAATTTAAGCCACAGAGAATGCATTATTTACAGCACAATTTCAAGAAATACGAACTTTTTTTATACCTCAAAAACTTCCTCAGTTAGAGGCAATTATGTCAAACAAGAATTTTATCGGTTAGTGGACTTCGATTGGGCATAACTTAAGAACCGCTTACATATTTGTTTTGCGTCAAAATGGAGGTATTTGTGAGAAGAGATTTAAAAGTAAAAACATTGAAATTTGCATGGTTGACACATCATTTTGTGTTCTTCTAACACACGCTTAATATGCCAAAAAATACTCAAATTTCTCACAGATGATGTTCCTTGCAGTTTCACATAGCAATTGTCACTTTCCGTTAAAATACGAGACACATCAAAAATTGATCTAATGTCCCGATTTAAGCCGGAAGAGGTACACGTAAAATCGGATTTTCCACGGAGGGTGCCTTCGGTGTTATATAATCAGCTTAGAAATTCAGGACGATGCATATGCGGCATTTACACAGGCATTGAACATAATAGGGAGTAAATTAATCGCGCTTTAATATGGGAACGGTATTAATAATATAGCGTGTGATGCGAGGGTTATATAGTGCATTATATTGACTTTCTTCTATATGCAATTAGTAATGGGTCTACCAATAGAAGTGATAGAAGTTTAGTGGGCCATGGAAAATGGTATGTCAGCGTCAGTTGTGTTAAGTATACTTTGAAATTTCATCATGAATCGTTTAAGTCAACAGTAACGTATAGCTATCGTGAAAAAGGTATTACGAAAGTACGCAATCGGTTAGAGCCTGTTATCGTGCCCTTAGAGAAGATTTTGGCCATCGTGAACGGCCTTCTGAGCTTGCAATAAGGCGCACAATTAATAATTTTGAACGGGAGTACACTCTTCTGGATAATAAGCCACCAACGCGACAAAAAACTAAAAAGTGCAAGAGCACAAATGGAAGAGCATACCTTAAATGCGACTCGAACAAAGCAAAGTACACATCACGAGCAACATCTCTCCCCAGTTCATGAACGGTTGCCCTAACAGAGAAGCAGCCAGAAGCAAGTTTTTTATTTAACTTTATTATATGGTCAGAAAACTTTAAATCTTTATCAATGACTAAACCAAGAAATGCAGAATTGTCTACCATGTCCAATGCGTTCTCACCAAAATCAAGACTCTCAGCTTGAAAATTGAAACCAATAATATGGGACTTTGACATATTTAAGCAAAGTTGATTGGAATCACACCATGGCTTTAATTTCAGGAGATCGGCTGCAACATCTCTAACAAGCTGCTTGGGATCTTTATTCGACCATAAAACCGTTGTGTCGTCAGCAAACAATGTAAAATGTCCACATATGCTAAGAGTAATAAGATCATTAATGTATACAAAAAATAGAAGGGGACCAAGAACTGACCCCTGTGGAACACCACAATCCACAGACTCCCTACCAGAAAAGGTACACAGACTGCTCGCGACCAGACAAATAGCACTCAAACCACTTCACAGCAACACCCCTAACTCCATAAGCAGAAACCTTCTGAAGCAGTATCCTATGACTCACACAATCAAAAGCCTTGGACAAGTCACAGAACACCGCCGCAGTCGCCTCTCTTCCATTAACACCCTGGAGAAGTTTGGACAAGAAATCAAACATAGCGTCAGAGGTGCTTTTCCCTGACAGAAAACCAAATTGTTCATCTCGAAGAACCCCTTCCCCCAGAAGAAACCTTAAAAGACGATCCTTCATAAGTCTTTCAATTAACTTAGATAAAGTAGACAAAATTGAAATCGGCCTATAGTTGAATGGACTAGAACGATCACCACCCTTATAAGGAGGCAAAATTTTTGCTAATTTTAGGCAAAGAGGTAATGTGGCCGACTGAAATGAAATATTAATAGCATCAGAAAGAGCCTGAATAGCACTCAAAGGAAGTTTTTCCAATAAATTCACTGAAATACCATCGTCACTAGATGCCCTTTTCTTTTTCATCGATCCTATAGTGCAAAAAATCTCCCTGGGAGTAGTGGGGCTGAGGTAAAATGAGTTTCCACTAGTGGTAGGTAAAAATTTGAGAGGAACACAACAACTTACTGAGTTAGAGGCGATTTGGTCAACCAGGGTCCAATTAAGGATTAGTTGTCACTACTCTTAAAAATATTGTCACTAATGTAAACGATCAAAATTTTATAAATAAGACACGAGTGCTCACAACAAATATATATTCCAGACTACCGGGCTTTTCCTTTTTAAAATACATTCTAGCAGATCTAAAGTTTGTCCAAACAGTTGGATAACAGCGTGGGTAGATTCCCAACATAGTTCGAAGGCTCATTAGTATTCTTATCACGTCCCAGCCTAGGGTTGCTTTTAGCACCATGTGGTCTCATTTTGGGGCCGGTACTTTTCCGTAGATTACACTAAATAATAAGAATATTCTTAAAATAAAGAAGTCTTAAGTCTCCCTCATGAAAAAGCCAAATGCTTATACCAATATGAATATATGAAGATTTCCCACGTGAACTCCTCATATATAAGCGGGCTTTTTCATATACTCGATGTCATAGTTCAAAATCTGGAACGTAAGAAATCCTCTATTCTTTCTGCAATTCCCGTGACATTCATTCTTTTATTGTCTTTTGTTTCTAACGCGGAGCCTCCGGCCTGTTCTATGTAAGGGGGGTCACAATACTCTTTTATGTATATGAGACATAAAAGAATTTCCAAGGTTATACCTTCACGTATTTCCTACATACGGATTTCGTTACATAACAGAAATGTTATATAGATTTATAGATAGGATTATTTATTTCCATATATAGGGTCTACCAATAAGAATGATATAAGTTTAAATTGCTAAAAAATAAAAACGAATTGGTTAGTTTCTATGATTGATGTTTCATGTTGTAGTTTATTATGTAGCATTATGTTTTAAACAAAATATCATTAAGATGTCCACCTCGGCTACAACGGCAGACGTTTTGACGATGAACCCAATTTTCAATCACTTTTTCTGGAAGTTGGGCTGAATTTCGCGAATAACCCTAGTTATGTTAACTTTCAACTCATTGATGGTTTGAGGATTGTTAGAATACACCTTCGACTTCACATATCCCCAAAGAAAAAAGTCCAGGGGAGTAAGATCACAGGACCTTGGTGGCCAATTGATATTGTCATGTCGCGAAATTATTCGATCTTCAAAACGCTCTCTTAATAAATTAATTGTGGCTCGGGCGGTGTGTGATGTTGATCCGTCCTGTTGAAACCTGTCTGTTCGAAGTCACAGTACGCCCCTCTGCATCCTCAAAAAAGTATGGACCGATAATTCCACCGACATGCAAACCACACCACACAGTCACTTTTAACGGGTGTAATGGCACCTGTACTAATTTATGGGGATTGTTCTGACACCAGAAGCGGCAATTTTTCGTATTGACAACGCCACTAAGACAAAAATGGGCTTCATCAGAAAAGATGATTTGTTTCCCAAAATCGGCATTTTGTTCCAACTGCAACAGGGCCCAGTCGGTAAACGTTCTTCGTAAACCATGGTCAGCAGGCTTCAATTCTTGAGTTAGTACCATCTTATATGGATGTAGGTCTAAGTCACACAGAGACATTGGTGAAATGCCTAATTGCTAAGAACGGCGCAAAACAGACACATTGTAATTCGCGTCAACACTTTCTCTTGCAGCGGCGATATTTTCAACGGTCCTTGCACTTTTTTGTCGCGTTGGTGGCTTATTATCCAGAAGAGTGCATGTTCAAATTATCTGTTTCAGTCTGTTTTTGTGCTGCAAAAGAGGGCTGTCAGAAGTTTATTTAAGGCCCATTCTAGAATGCATTGTGGTAATCTTTTCAAAGAGAGCCGTATTTTGACCCTACCATCATTATAAGAACAGTTTTCCAATCCGACATCACAGTTATCCTACCAGACAGATTAATAATATTCCCCTTCCTATTCCTCATTTTACATCTATCAAAGATTCATTTATATATCGCGGTTTAATGATCTATAATCACATTAGCGTGGAATTAAGAAGTGTTCAGTCTTTGCGCCAGTTTCGTTGTAAACTGAAGTCATATTTGCTTCTAAAAGCCTTTTATTCGATTGAGGACATTTTTAAGGCTGAGGATGTTGTGTAGTAGATGCTAAGCTTTTAATCTGTTAATTTTAATTTTGAACATACCTTTATGTGTCCCTTTATCTCTGCTACCTTTGTCTACATGCATATATTTTGTTTTATAAAGATTTTGTTTGTAACATTTTTCTCTTGCATTTTTTTTTTTTAGGCATTTTATATGTTGTATAAATTTTTTATACTTGTTTTGTAAAATCTGATTTGATTGTATTTATTTTCTGAAGCTTTGTCAATAAAATTCGTGTACATGTACCAAGTTTTCGACAATAAAGTACTTAAAAAAAAAAAAAAAAATCTTATAATTTAATCAAATATCAACAGATTGCTTCCAGGATCAACAGTTATTCCCGCGTTTAACTGCCTTATTACATCCTCATATTGCAAATGTTAATAAACCCCCCCAACAATCCGACACTCCACCACTCACGAATACTTACCATTTAAATTCAAATAACGAAAAAAATCTTAATCAGGAACAAAGAAGTCACCCTCGCCTCTACTCAACTAAGTGTCTACAACCGTTCTTACGATCCCCCTCACTAAAGTTTAAAAAAAAAAAAAAATTCATAAAATTTTAAAAATCGAAAATTTTGAAAAAAAAATTTTTTTTTGGGGGAAAAACGATCACAAATTAACTAAAAACTTCGCGATGTCCGAGCGACGACGCAGCAACAACCCGACGTGCCGTCCCGACGCTTAATGCCCGGCGCCGCGACGCTACCCTTTTAGAACCCCTTGAAACCGCGAATAAGACGCCCTCTGTCATTTTTTTTGATATCGATTATAGGGCCGGTAAGGCAGGATTCTATTATTATTTCCACATATTACCATAAACGTTGATTGAGAATATAATTTTTAACAAATGTTGTTTCTATTTACTATAATTACCAAAATATGTTCTATATTATAACATTTATAGTGCATTGATGGGATATTCGAAGTAATTCCATAGGTTAAAGGTGGGACCTTAGGCACTTTCTCTTTTACACAATCATAACCTATAAAAGTCAAAATAGTATTAACCTTCAATTTTTCACTAAATGAAATGTATACTCAGTTTATTTATCAAAATATGTTCTATATTAAAATATTGATACTATACGATGGAATATTCGAAGCATAAAATCGGCACATGCGAAGTACTTCCATAAATTAGAGGTCCAACCTTAGACACTCCCCCTTTTATATAATCTTAACCAAAAAAATTCAAAGCTGCCAATTTTTCACCACCTATATAATTTATATTCACTTTAATTAGCAAAGTATGTCCTATATTGGAACATTCATAATACATAAATAGGACATTTGAAGCATAAGATCTGCACATGTGAATCACTTTGATACATTAGAGGTTGAACCTTGGACATTCCCTCTTTTACATAATCCTAACCTAAAATAGTCGAGACACTTTTAGCTGTCATTATTTCACTGTTTGTCTATACATTAGTAAAATATGCACAAAGTGAAATTGCCCCCTTTCACCATAAATTCATTATCAACAGTAATTTAAGTGCCTAATTTCAGTCGGTTAAGTGAGTGGTGAAAAAATGGTGGTGGGTTGTAGCGGTCGCCACTTGCTAAAAACTGGAAAAACTCTGACATTTTCCCACAAATTGCCGCTGGGGCCTCCCTATAACGCTCTCGGGTGCAACGGCTACTCTAGTTTGTCCGCGAATACGCGTACTAGCAGTAAAATGTCTTTAGTTAGGTTTTATCGGAGACTGCATTATTCCAAAGAAACAAGTAGATCTGTTTTGACCAAATTGTCCCCGCAAGAGGTAAGTGAGCTATTTTTAGGGGGATATTTTTAATTGGGGCATGTGTATTCTTGATGTCAAAAAAAAACACAAAACTTTCTTCAGGCAATAGTGCTAACTCTTCAGCGAAGGTTTTCTGAAACATATTTGCCAGGCAAATGTCTTACATTGAAAGAACTCGTCCATTTTCTCAAAGAGACCTACGTAACTAGAGAAAAAATTAAAACTCTAAGTCTCAGTCTCAAAATAGAGAGGTACATATTTTGAGACTTAGAATTTTAATTTTTTCTCTAAATGTCTTACAATTGCCTCATGATAGAAAGGTCATCTATAATTAGAATGCAGTTAGAATGCACTTGACTAACCTGATGTAATTAAGAACATTTTAGAAAATTTATCGGGAATTCTTTCTAGATGTTTACCAGAGCATTAAGAATATGCTCACTGCATAAGGTCAACTTGGAATAAAAACAAAATTACTTCAGCTAGTTTGACTAAAAAAACTGCTTTTATTCACTTTATGAGATTTTCATTAATAAGTTGTCTTTGACCTCAACCTTTATAATTAATAAACTTTTGTAAATATCTTGTTTTGGCTCACATTAAATTGGTCAAAATGACCAGAAAAATCCAACAAAAGCATCAAAGAGTGTATCGAAAACCTCTTCAATACTTTTTTTTTTTTACCCATTGTTGGCAATACATAAATAAGGAGCGCATGGTACATTATCTCATTATCTCATAATAATATTAAATTGAATTTTCACCAAGACTGTCCACATCTCAGTCCAATGTAACATTTGGAAATTGTAAACTATCTACTGTTGACATACAAGCTAGTAACAATCATATAAATGTAAAACACATTAAATCTAATGTTTTACCTAGCCAACTAACGTTAAATATCAATCTCTGCGACATAAAACTTTCACTTTTTTTGCATGACTTAAACTATCCTAGTATTTTATTATTTACTGAGCACTGGCTTAAACCGGGTGAGCTTATTGATCTACCAAATTATGTTATTTTGTCTAGTTTTTGTCGGATTTTGTCTTCTCATGGTGGATGTATGATATTATTATGTAAAAACTTTTTAGAACACAACTCTTTTCAACAGGTAGATAAATTTAACCATTTCCTAAAGGAAATGACTTTTGAATTTACTGTAATTTACTCCAAATCCATAAACTTATATGCTATTTGTATTTATAGATCTCCTCTAGGAGACTGCAGCGAATTCTTTTTAAAATTAGAGGCACTTTTTATTTGAAATTCCATCGGCGGCTTATGTAGTTCTTACAGGACACTTTAATATCAACTTTAATGATAAAAATTCTGTCTTTACTCTGTGCCTCGATCATCTAATAGGGGCATTTAATATACATATACATGTAAAAGATTCTACTTGTATAACACAGTCAACAAGCTCCACTATTGACTATATTTGTTCTAATTTTCTATAGACTCCGTGGAGTGTACAGTCGCAAATTCTGCTTTATCAGACCATGCGTTTATACTATGTAAAATAGCAAATATACAAAAGGAATGTAGTGTATCTGCACAGCGATATGGTCGAATTTTTGGTATTAATAACTTTAATAAGTTTCGTCAACTTTCAGCTCTTGAGTCCTGGAATTCTATTTTCGATTTATCTTTCTTTCACACAAAAATTGTTAAGCTCTTTGATGCTTCCTTCCCAATGATTAAAATCAAAGCGAATTCCAAACCTATAAAATCTTGGTTCACGAGGGGTTTTAAAGTATCTTCAAGAAATCTGAGGTCTCTTCATACAATAAGAAAGTTCACTGACTCTCCAGTTTTTCATAACTATTTCAATTCTTACCGAGCCTTGTATCGTCGTCTGATAAGAATCTCTAAGCAAACTTAAGGAGAGTTGGAAAATTATTAATGATATTCATCACAATTGTGGTAAACAGTCAAGACAGTGCCCTGAAGTCTCTCCCAATGATTTTAACAATTTTTTTTCTAATATTGCTCTACAACTTCAGCAAAATTTGAACCCTTCTGTAGATTTATGTTTCAAATTCCTTCTTCTTTATACCTACAAACCTAAACGAACTCAAGGATATTCTGTATACTGAAAAAAATAAAAATTCAACTGGAGAAGACAACCTTTCAGCTAAGATTTTTCTCAACCTTCCAGAAATGGCGCTAAAGGCACTAGTTGACGCAATTAACCTTTCTTGGAGCAAGGGGATATTTCCATCTTGCCTAAAATCAGCTAAAGTTATCCCAATTCACAAGGGTGGAGCTCTTAATAATCCTTCCAACTTTCGTCCCATCTCTCTCTTGTCTACGCTTTGACCCTCTAATAGTAAATACTCATATCCTGTGTGGTACACTCATGAAATTAGGAAATTATTAAAATTAAAGTCTAGGCTACATAGGAGATGGCTTCATACATGGTGCTCTGCTGCTTATGAGGATTTTAGAGCTGCTAGGAGGGTAGTAAAAACAAAAATGGATCTTGCTTATCACAAGTATATATCCAGGACTGAGTCAGCTATTCGGAGTGATCCAAAGCAATTCTGGAGGTTCATTTACCTTAAACGAAACAACTCTCGCATTCCAGGTTCTATGATCTATAAAGATACCACTGTTGTGGGTCCTAAAAGTATTGTAAATGCTTTTTCTGATTTTTTCAGGAGTGTTTATGTTGAGTCCTCTATTGCTCAGCCCAAAGAATCTGATACATATGGTTCAGACAACATTTTGGTCCAATCTTTTGTTGAGGCAGATGTAAGAAAAGCTTTACAGAAATTAAAAAACAAAGAAACTGCGGGTCCTGACCAAATACCTTCATTTCTTTTGTGTGACTGTGCATCGGCCCTGGCTGTACCACTCTTACAAATCTTCAACTTATCACTCAAGACCAATACATTTCCGGAAGAGTGGAAAAAGGCTAAAATATGTCCAGTGTTTGAGAGTGGCGACCATGGCAGAATAGAGAACTACAGACCGGTGTCAATTCTCTCTAATTTTTCGAAGGCCTTTGAGATATGTGTGCACGATAAATTGTCTCCTCAAATTAAGCACATAATTACAGAAAAGCAGCATGGTTTCTTTCAGAATAGATCTACTGTCACTAATATGGCTTGTGTCTTGGAAACAGCATATCTATAGCTATAAATCAGAAAAGCCAGTTGGATGTGCTGTACACAGACTTCTCGAAGGCTTTTGATCGGCTGGATCACGGTTTGCTGGCACGGAAGCTGGCTTTGGCTGGATTTCATCCTTGTCTGGTGGAGTTCTTCATCTCATATCTGACTGGCAGGCTTCAGTATATTGAATTTAATGGTTTTGGGTCTGAGTATTACGTGGCTTCGAGTGGTGCGTCCCAAGGCAGTAACCTCGCCCCAATGCTGTTCGATCTATTTATTAATGATTAGTTGATTGTATGGAGAGTTTCTGTCTTTTATTCGCTGATGATCTGAAGTTGTTTCGTATCATTCGTACTATGCTGGACTGCCTGAAGCTGCAAGAGGACATGAATAGGGTCTTTGAATGGTGTGAAAAAAAATAAACTACCCCTAAACTGTGACAAATGTAAAAAAATGACAATTTCCATTCTTCATGAAGAGATTTTATACCCATATATATGGAGTGGTTCTCAGTTGCTAGACTGTTCTTCAGTGAAGGATTTGGGCATTGAAGTAGATAAGAGGCTCACATTCAACCAGCATGTAGCACAGGTCACTGGTTCAGCCTTAAAATCCCTCGGGTTTATTAGTAAGGTCCACTTCTCAATTTAAGAATATATCCAGCTTGACTGTATTGTACAATTCATTAGTAAAGTCTAAATTAATGTATGGCTCTATGTTGTGGTTTCCCATCTATGATGTTCATGTTAACAGACTGGAGTATGTACAGCGCAGATTCTTAAAGTTACTTTCTGTTAAGTTGGATGAAGTATATCCAGTAAGAGGTGTGGAACAGGAGTACCTGCTGAATAGATTCAACTATTTGTCACTAAAGCAAAATACTATTCTCTCTAGTCAGATATTTTTATATAAACTTTGCAATAATAAAATTGATTGTTCTGAGCTCTTAGAGAGGCTACCTCTATTTGTTCCTCCTGCCAATACAAGGAGGCACCATATATTTTATCCCTCTCTTAACTTAACAAATCTGTCCAGCAAAGCTCCACTGTGCCGTGCTTGTACATGGTTTAATCAGACTCTCACGAGATGTGTGACATCTTTAGCAGCACTAAATATGTTTTTAAAAAAAGGATGTGTTCCTATCTTAATTTGAATGATGCCTGATTATTTTTCTGTGATTGTATCATTTGGTTAGTGTGTCTTATATTCTTACAATTATGCTATTGTTCTAAATTTTTAAATTTTGTTATCACTCTATATTGGATCTTATATCTATTTGAATTTGAATTTGAATCAAAGGTAATCGAAAAACTGGTTAAAAATCGAATAATGTCCTTTTTAAAGTCCAAAAACATCTTCACCAGACTTCAATTTGGCTTCCGTGAAAATACCAGTACCAATGAGCTTTCATGAGCTTTACTCCCAGATAAATGCTGGTGGAGTTTCGGCGGCAGTTTTTTGTGATTTGTCGAAGGCTTTCGATTGTGTCTGCCATAGGATTCTGCTGCGGAAGCTTCATCATTATGGTTTTCGGGGACTTTGATCTTCTTGGTTTGCTTCCTATCTGCAAGATCGGCAACAACGAATGCGGTTTTAAGTGACTCTAAGACTAACGATCTAAATCTGCCAATCCCCTCCTCCACATTAACTAAAAAATCTATTTTCTACGAGGGAATCAAAATTTTCAATCGTTTACCAGGTGAAATCAGGGAGGCAACATGTATTGACACTTTTAAACGTAAATTGAAAATAGTTTTGACCAAAAAATGTTACTATTCACTGGATGAATACTACGTCGACACATTCTAATTTTCCCTAAGTGTAAGTTTACAGTATTTGAATTTTATTTAATTTGTTTGTATGGTTTGAATTCTTTGCTGTCTTATACTTGAGGAGATAATTATGGAATTTAATTTACTTTTTATGTATTTTTTTTCTGATGTTTGTTTTGGAACTCGAGTGTGTATGGGGTGTAGTGGTTAAGTTTAAGGTAGCTTTGTTTAGAACAATTTTTCTTTGTTAATAACCATAAAGCATGTTTTTTTTTTTAACTTTCTGGATCACTTGAAAAACTATCTACTACAATATAAATGGTACTATTTGCAATAATTGTCACCACATAGGCCACCAAAATTGGTATGTAAACATTTGGATGGACCACAGAAATGAAATTCCATTTAATGTTGAAAACAGTTTGAACAGGTTAGAATTCAACATTGTTTGGATTAGAGTTAAAGTCATAAAAATTATGCCTGTTTCAGTATTTTGTTATCCACTCCAGGTCTAACCGTTTCCTGTAAAAAGTCTGATATGCCATTAATTAGAGTAAAAATCTAAAAAAACCTAAGTAGGTAAGTAGTAAAAGTCTTAAA
This sequence comes from Anthonomus grandis grandis, assembly GCF_022605725.1. Lineage (NCBI taxonomy): Eukaryota > Metazoa > Arthropoda > Insecta > Coleoptera > Curculionidae > Anthonomus > Anthonomus grandis. Next base: position 2,108 of record NW_026088657.1, on the reverse strand, counting down.
TACCTTACACACAAATATACAGATTGATAAGAGTAGTTAATTAATTTGCATGTTGCTCGATAAAGTGAAACATGAATGCAAACTGTGAAGAATGAAATTTTATCTGTTAAGATAAAGGACCCTGTACAATAAGGCATTAAGCCATACGCAAATATTATCTTAATATTGAAAAAGCCAGGGTTCTAATAAATCATGTTGTAACAATAATATACTGTGAAGCCTAAAGTTATCTCACAAGAATTTTCTGTCGGGACTGAAAAGACAGGTGTTAAAATAAATGTTTATAATAGACTAGATAAGCAATAATTTACAATATTTACCTGACAATCTAAACCCAAATATAAAATGTTTCTTATCTTGACCATGAGGCACTAATTTGTCTTACACATTATATAAATGCTTGGTTATACTCAATTTAACTATCAAATTAAAATGTTGCAGAAAATAATTATAACTGCCATGGTAAGCATTATAATATACACATGTACCTGTAAATACCCTTATACATTTTAGCTGTTAAGCATGCTTTTTAGTATCCACAACGCCTCTCCTCTACAACAAAAGCATAACCTCACAACAAGCATTGCTAACTTACAAAAAGTTCTACTGCAAAAGAACAATGAACTAATATTCAGATCCAGCAACACCAGTGCAACAGTTATAATAAGCGCAGTACAAACAATAGTGGATAATATTATAGCAAACATTGGTACCTCAGTTAGCTCATTGATTACCACTGTTACCCCCTTAGCGACAACACTGCAAACCGACCTAGTGAGCCCAGTGTTAAGTTTAATAAATACCTTAAGTTCTTTAACATTTATTCAGGCAGTGCCCAATGTGTATGCTGTACTTTTAGTCGCACAGATTGTATTAACGATCGGTAATGCCACACTGGGCAGTGCTGACACTATAGGAACTGTTACTACAAGCCTTTTTGGGTCTATACAGACTAGTGTAGATTCCATTTTCAGTTTGATACTTAGTTTTGTGTAAGACTGTTTATGTATTATAGTACAAATTATGTTCAATTGTATTTGAGGTTTGGATGGTTAGTAAAAGTTTGTTTTAAACTTTGAGGTTTCATTCCTGATAGCACAATACAATCCTTGAATACTCATTGCCTGGATTCATATATTTACCCTCAAATCCTTTCTCTCTATATTACAAATTACAAAAAATAATATATTAAACTAATAAGAAGTTTATTTGTGATCTTAAAACAACACAAACATATTTTCAAATACTATGAGACAAAAACTTCTTTAAAACTCTGTCGAACCTCCTTTAGAATCTCACCGCTATCCTCAGCCCTACTGACATAATTCAATACACCATCCACAGAGGCCAGGCAAGCTCTCACAATTAATAGCGCCACCAACAATACTGGATTTGTATTTATTAAGGGCGATCTGGACATTAGGTCACAGATAGCCAACAATGGGATAAAAATAGTTTCCCTTATTAGGGTTACATTTAAGATTCCATTGGCTGTGGAAACATCCCTTTTGTAGATATGACTTGCTATCTTTTGTATGTGCTGGTACTCTGGAAACGGTTTTAGCGGTACAGTTGATAGATCCCAGGATTTCTTTACTATATGAGCCAGTTCTCCTATGAAGTGCCAGATGGATTTTAGGGGCTTTTGTACCTCCAGTTTTAGAAGTTCTAAATGTTTCTCAACATGTGAGGTTAGGCTTGAAGTGTGTTGCACGAATAGAAGCTGCAATGAAGTAAAATAGTTTAGCTTAACTTAGGTGTATACTTCATAAATGTGAGAATAACTCAGGGGGAGGTACCAACATTTTTCATATATGAAATTGTCCCTAAACATTTGCTGCAGGAATGCCTGGAATAGTTTTTGAATTATTAAGGATAGGAGTCCAATTTTTAAAATAAAAAGTGCTGTTAATTATATGCTTAGCAAAATTGATGCAGTCTGTTTTTGAAGGTGGTAGACAATGGTACTTTGAAAACATCTTGTCGAACTTGCGTTGTCTTATTTATTTAATGTAACACGACGTTTCGGTTGGTAAGTATCTCCAACCATTATCAAGTGTAAACTGATTTCCTGAATTGAACCAGTTTACACACTCTCACGAGATGTG
>NW_026088656.1:0-18509 GCF_022605725.1 Anthonomus grandis grandis | reverse complement strand
ACACATCTCGTGAGAGTTCTTCTTGAAAATATTCCAGTAAACGTTAGCAAATGTGGTTTCAGCATGATGGAGTGCCGGCTCACTTTGCTGTACAAGTACGCGAGTATTTGGCTCAGCGGTTTGGGCACCGTTGGATTGGCCAGAGGTGGAGCAGTTTCTTGGCCTCCTAGGTCACCCCGATTTAACGTCGCCTCGATTTTTTCTTGTGGGGACATGTAAAGTCTTTAGTCTACGAAACTCCAGTAAAATCAGAGCTAGACTTAATTGGACGAAGCATTTGAAATCATTCAAAACGAGGTCAAATTTTTAGTGTAGTCCGCCGAAATCATGTGCGGCGTTTAAATCGGTGTATTGAGGTTGGGGGAAGACATTTTGAACAATTGTTCTGATTCCCGGACATGGGTTCCTATACTCAAATGGATTCTACTGTTGCACTGAACAACCCCAGGAAGTTTGATCCCATAGTTCTGAAAACACCCTGTATACTTTTCCTCATATAACTTTAAGATTTTCGAGTAAAACGTGAAAAATACCCCCATTTTATTTCACTCAACCGTATATGGTCAAGGTATATTTATCAAACTGCAAAATATGCGTATATTCTTTTTACAAAACGGAGCAAATTTCTGCATTTAAAAAAATCGACACGTGCATTTACATATCTAGTCTTTACACTCGATCACTACAATGTAATAATGGGAATATCATACCCAAAAAAATCTAGGAAACATTGCGAAATGCATTAACCTATATGAAATACGTGTACCAAATAATGAGAAAATCAAATTAAAAAAAAAAAACTCAAAAATACAAATTTGCTCAAAACTAAACAAGAATTTGAAAAATAAAATTTCCTTTAGAAAAATGCAGTGGTGCGCCTTTTTTTTATTAAAAAATATTTATTATAAATGTTAAGTTTTGGACACCCGGTTAAATATACCACAATTAAAGCAACACATCAGCAATTATTTAACTATTCAAGTAAGGGTTTTATACTAGTCTTCTATAACTAAAATGACTACTTTACCCGCAATAACAGACTTTTCCCCTCTACATCCAAGACAAGCCACTAATAAATCTTACCGTTCGGATTTTGGAACCCTACAACTCCGCCTTGAACTTTTCCGTTAGCACCGCCCCCTCCAAAGCCCTGAGGACCCTCTCTGTAAAAATGGAAACATAAATTACATTAACAATTTTATGAGTTTTATATATTTTTAATCACTATTGACAAGTTCTTATTCTTTCCCTAAAACTCACCGAACCTGCTTTAGGAGCCTACAAAAACATTACCTACCCCCAAAAAATGCGATAACAATTTTTTCAGAAAACTGGCTAAATAACTAATGATCTTCTAATGCACTATAGTTAATAACATTTACCTTCTTTGTCTAATGAGAACTTCACCCTCCTGGTTTAATACTGGAACAGCCGATACGGCAGCAGCAGCAAACACTGCAACTAAAACGAATAACTGGGCGTTCATTTTTACGGTTGTTTATTAATTAAATTAATTAAAGTAGTACTGTGAAGTAATATTATCTTATAATGCTGTTGCAAGCTACACATCTTATATATATATTCGGATTTCAAAGAGGTAATTCACAGTATCCAAAAAGCCCCGAGACCCACATGTTTGTTTATCGGTACTATCGTAGGTTAGGTCAATAACCAGTGTAAAGTACCGAAGTAAAAGCGAACGGTTTCTTCGAGGAAATAATCAGGGTCATTAATAAAATTAATCTGAATGTACAATTATGTTATCATTGTTGTAGTTGTATCTGGTTATTTTTGCGCAATAATAATTGCCAAATTATTAATAATAATTTTCCAGTATTTTTATCTTTTATGGGACCATTACCGAAATTTCCCTCTTAACGTTCTGTTATGGTTTTACTATGGTCATTAATAATTTCAGGTGCTTTGCTGAAACTATCCCTTAGTATAGTATGAAGTTCGTGTTGAATACATAAATTGCTTTTTCGCAAATAATTCATTTCAGTTATCCCCATATGCAAGCAAAAGTCAAAGGGGGTTCAAGTCTGGGCTTCGTGCGGGCCAATCCACGTCCATACGCAATAAGTAGCCAGACAGTGACAATGACAACATTCATAATAATTCATTGTGTAAACAATCTATGCCCTCTATGACGTAATTTAAAATTATAAAAAAAAACATTGTCCAAATTAAGTTTATGGACAAAATTCGAAAAAAAAATAGATTAAATTTATCACCCTGTATCTTGGTGGTCTTGGTGACTTTCGAACTAGGAAAATTCAACTTAACCTAATTTTTTTTTCAAGGGGAATCTGCGATTAAAATATTTACCAGTATTTATGGGACACCTTGTATATGATGTTTGTGAATTATGGAATCCGATATAAATATAAACGTTTTATTAACAGCCGTTGATTATTATGTTTTTAATTAATATATGTACCTATTTAATTTGGAGTTTTCTCATGGGTGTCTTATTATGTTCTATAATTTTTTAGAAATATATATTTTTTTTAATTCTTTTGAATCAAAAAATGTGAGCTCAGTTAAGAAATAAAATGAAAAAAAAAATTGAAACGCCGTCAATAATAAATTGTAAAAGGGCGTATGTACTATAAAAACTTTTTTAACAGATAAATAAAAATTATTATCTTGTTAATATATATTCATAATTAACTGTAAAAGTTTGACAAAAGCTACCCTTAATGATTCACGTTGTTTTGAGGCTACCTACTTGTTTAATTTCCTTTTCATAATTTGTCATGTAAATTATATATTTTTATTTTATTTAAATTCTAAGCTAACAGTAAATAAGACCATACAAAAATAGGTCCCAATGCACTATTTAAAATGTAGATACATAAAAATAGGGAAAGCATATAAATTAAACAAAGACATATTTATTATTTAAGTACCTTACACATCATAGTTTTTTTTTAATTAAATTTAATATAATTATATATATGTGTATTAATAAATATTTAATACAAAAACGTGCTATTAGATTGGATATTATTAAAAATCAGTGATTTATCTAAAAGAATTTTCTTACTGGTCAAAGGTTTGGGTGTGGGGTGGGGGGGGTTAAGGGTTGTTTTAATAAAAAACAATGTTTCTGCAGAAAATATATAAGCAATTTTTAATTTAATAACACTATTTATTTAAATTTGATATAATTTGATATATTGATAAATATTTAATACAGAAACAGTGTTATTAAATTTGATATTATGGACGAAAAACAGTGATTTTTTCAAAAGAATTTCTAACTGCGCAAATATATGGGGTGGGTGGGGGGCTAAGGGTTGTTTAATGAAAAACGACGTTTCTGCAGAAAATATATATGCAATATTTAATTTAATAACATTGTTTATTTAAATAAAATATAATTTTATATATAAATATTTAATACAAAAACAGTGTTATTAAATTGGATATTATGGACGAAAAACAGTGATTTTTCAAAAGAATTTCTAACTGCGCAATTATATGGGGTGGGTGGGGGGGCTAAGGGGTTGTTTTAATGAAAAAACAACGTTTCTGCAGAAAATATATATGCAATATTTAATTTAATAAAATTGTTTATTTAAATTAAATATAATATTATATATAAATATTTAATACAGAACCAGTGTTATTAAATTGGATATTATGGACGAAAAACTGTGATTTTTCAAAAGAATTTGTTACTGGGCAAGTGTTTGGGGTGGGTGCGGGGTTAAGGGTTGTTTTAATGAAAAACGACGTTTCCACAGAAAATATATATGCAATATTTAATTTAATAACATTGTTTATTTAAATTAAATATAATTTTATATACAGTGCTTTCATTTCAAAACGATCCACCCCTTAATAACTTTCTTAAAAAAAAAAAAAACACGTCAAATTAGATATACAGGGGGGCGTTTAATTATGCATTTACTGAAGTTCTGTCAATCACCTCCTCACCTCCAGCTAACCTCACTTTAATATGTCAAATGGGAACCCCCATCGTCGTGATACATCATAGTAAGGAGCGTAAAAATTCTCTATTCAACGGTACCAAAAAAAAATGAAATCGGTAAATGTGTAAGCAAATAGTTAGCGAAAATGTCTAGAAATAATGAATATTTTATTTACGCCAAACTTTTGTATGTCAAATGGCTACCCCATGGTGTGATACATTATTTTAAAGGGCATTCATTATGCTAACAATGGTTGTAAAAAAAAATAAAATTGATTTGACCAAGAAGCAATTAAAATGTAAATCGGTAGGGTAGAAAAACAAATTTTAATTAGTTTTAACACATTTATTTTTAATAAATATTCAAAATGCGCGCCGTTATTAACAAGACAATAAAAAAGCCTATTTTCAAACTTCTTACGAACATTGGCAAGCGTCTGCCCGCTAATTTCTCTGCATTTAATCTGCATTCTATTTTTTAAATTCTCAATACTCTCAGGTGGGGTTTTATAAACTTTGCTTTTTAAGTAGCCCCAAAGAAAAAAAATCTAGTGGGGTTAGGTCCGGAGACCGCGCAGGCCATTCGATTGCACCACGTCTGCCAATCCACTTTTCTCGAAAATTTTCATCAAGTCACTCTCAAACTACCAAAGTGTAGTGCGCGGGGAGCTCCATCCTGCTGAAAATGTATATTATTTTCATTCAATAATATAGCACCATGTTGATCTACTTGATTTTCCATAGATTGGATGATGGAAGGGTATATTGCATTTTCTAAAAGGTTTAAATAAATTTCGCCAGTCAAATTTTCTTCCAAAAAAAAATGGCCCGATCATTTCATTCCCATAAATTCCTGCCCAAACATTTTTTTCATTATCCCAGTATCTACAGTTATGTCTGTTCACCAGGGCCATTTAAAAAAAAGGTCGATTGTCACTGAAGCAAATGTTCTTCAATAAATGGGGATCGTCGTCAATTCGCTGGCACATCACTTTGTGAAATTTTGTGAAATTGAATTCTCCTATCAAAATCATCTTCCCTTTTCCCTTCTTCCGAGTTCATGAAGAATATGAATTTTATAAGGAAAGAACTTATTTTTTTTTTAAACTTTATGTACGGAACCAGTGGAAATATTTGTTAGTTTTGCGGGCCTTTGTTATAGACAAAGTTGGATCCATAGCAAATTGCCCTAGTACTTCAACTTGGCATGCTTCATCGACAATTCTATTTTCATATTTTTTCTTATTGCAAATCGATCCCGTCTCTTCAAATTTTTCGTATCAATTCTAATACGTATTTATGGCTCACGTTTTTATCTTGATACCTTTCATTAAATGCTCTCGCGGTTCTGCGAGCACACCGATCTTGAGCTCCATAAAGGAAAATTATTTCTATTCTGTCGGCTAGCGTATACACCATTTTATTAACTCACTGTTTTAACTAAAATTGAAAAATTGCACGCGTCAAACTGACAGTTTTAACAATAATAAATCGCCTGCTTTTTAAACGCCTTAAAAATGTAAGGTATTGCAGTGTTTTTTTGTACCTATTAGGTAGGTTTCGCAAAAAATATAAGTGAAATAAATACACATACAAAGTTGTAAGACTGCAAAGATTTTTGCAAACAATTTAAAGACACTCTTTTTTCTCGCAAATAACGGTAGGGGAGACCGAGGATACATGGGACAAATTTGATTAAATGATCTCTAACTTTTTTTCGAAGAAATCTCTATCCATAAGGTTTTATTAATGTAATAAACAAACTTTTGTCATAATATATTACTACATAGCATTATCCAAATAAATTAAAAAATATTTTTAAACCGGGATCAAAAATTTTTGGTCATTTGTCCAATGTATCCCCTGCTCTGGGGTAATAATGGACATGATATGGGGATATTCTGGACATTCATTTACTAATAAAGACAAAAAGTCTTAGAGTAAATATTTATTTAGGAAGCAACAAATTTTCAACTTTTATTTAAGTTAAACTAAATTCTGTCAAATCTGCGTTGAAATAAATCGAATCTTTGACTTCAATACCTTTTGGAAGCACAGCTATTACTTCTCCGAATGTTACAAAAGAAGATTCTTCTTCTGTAATTTTGAAGCGATTTGATGGAATCATTCTTTTAAAAAATCGAACCTGAAATCCGTCGAAAAGTTTTCGTTCTACCCGAGCAACATAATTTCTTCCAGAAAATGGTGTTTTTCCCGGAACTTTGACAACAATGACACCGCCTCTTTCTACATCGTGGGTATCCTGAACTGTCTCTTCTTCTTCCTCCCACTCTGAGGAGGAATCTTTTGTTAGTTCTTCATTTATCTCTTCATCACTAGAGTCACTTTCTACTAGAACTTTTCTCTTAATCTCCTTAACCTTTTTTGGAGGAGGCTTCTTTCTTGCCAATAATTCTTCTTTTTCTGGAGTGTCAGTAACTATCATACATTTTCCTTGTTTTCTTCCTTTTCTCATAGGTTTTCGGGGTTGGATAAGGACTTATTTTGTCTGGTGTAATTAAGTTAGATATATTTAAAGGACTTTCAGTCCCAGTAACGCTAGTGCTAGGAATTGAGGTTTCATCGGCAGCGCGATTTCCGTCAGTGGCTGGAATTAGGTTTTCATCTAGGTTTTCTCTTTCGGCGAAAATACAGCTTCCACCAGATTGATTGGTAATGACATCTGGAGCAGGTCGATCTGAAACTGACGAACACAATAACTCGTGTTCTTGAAATATGTCCCGATTAAAGGGAAAAATTCCACTTTTACGAAAGCCAGACTTTATATTTTCTGGTGTAGCAGCACGATCCCAGGCCTTTGAGCATAGCTCCGCAAGTGAGTAAATAGAAATAGTTTCATTTGGATAAGTCATCATCCAAGAATTGGCAGCTTTGGAAAAATATTGAAAAAACTCTTGAAAGGTCCAAAAACAGATCGGTCAAGAGGTTGTAATTTATTTGATGTATGCGGAGGTAAGGTCAAAACTTCAATACCATTTTCTTTAACAAACAACGGGGGTAACACGGGGTTATTTTTACTACATCTGATATTTCGTTGGAAAAACTGAAGAACTTTAATAAAATTATCTGTTGTCATCCAGCCAGATTTATTCACAAGACCCATAGATCCTTGCATAGCTCCAGACATCTTTTCAACAGGCGGTACGGTAGTAACCCCTGTTTCGTCTAAATTAAAAATTTGGCTTGCCTGATAGTTATGCCGGCTGTAAACAGTTTTGAGTTTGAACAACTGTTTTGTTAAACGCCGTCATACGAGCAAGAGATGTTGCTTCCGGTTTTCGAATTGAGAGTTCTGGATTTCTCCTCAAAAAACCGGGAAACCACTCCTCGCCAGCCATTGCTTTTGTTGCCCAAGAATCCGGGATTAAAAGCTTATTTCGAGACGCAAACTGAAATGCTAGTTGTCTAGTTTTTTTTGGAGTTAATCCATAGAACATAGACGAACATTTGAGTAAATATTCAGCTAATGCTTGTTCCATTTCTGGAGAAAAAAATTGACGATGTTTAAAATTTGGTTTTAAAGATATATTTTCTATCCCCTGTTCTCTATCCCTTTTCACATAAATAGCTAAACGAGACTTAGTAACATTATACCTCTCCGAAACTTTTCGCAAGCTACCAATATTATTTAAGACATCCTCTACAGCTCTTCTTAGATCTCCTTCAGAGAATTCCCTGTCGGTTTTCTTTTTTATACTCTCTCACCATCTGAAATAAAAAAATAAAAACATTCTGGGGATACAATGGACAATAGGGGATACTATGGACATCCGTCCATTGTATCCCCCATTGACCCTTCAAATACATATTAAGCGGGAGTTTTAAACATGTCCATTCTGTCCTGGTGTCCATTGTATCCTCGGTCTCCCCTACACATTCTTTACTTAAAAAAATAAATAATTTGCTTGAACTAAATGTACTGTTTGTTACCACACATTTTAACTTCTAAATTGCTTGTATTTTTTTTGATGATCTATTATAAAAAAATTAAGAATTTTAAAATGATGTAGGTACCACACTAAAAGTATTCATTTAAAATACCAAAGTTTGGCGTAAATAAAATATTCATTACTTCTAGACATTTTCGCTAACTATTTGGTTACACATTTACCGATTTAATTTTTTTTAAGAAAGTTATTAAGAGTGGATCGTTTTGAAATGAAAGCACTGTATATGTATATTTGTATATAATGTATATTTAAATGTACATATATATAAATAAATACAAATAAAACTTACAGGAAAAGTGTAAATAAAACATGAGTGTAAAATAAATTACCAAAATAAAACAAAGTACGAGTTAGAATTGTATTTATATATTATTATTATTATTAGATTCCATAATATGATGGATAAACAGTGATTGATATGTCAATTTTTTAAATGCCAAAATATAAAATAGTATATGACATACGTATATTCGACAGTTTAATAAATACACCTTGACCATATACGGTTGATAAATATATCAAAACCAAAAACTCACTTAATAATCGTTAAACAAATATATATTTAAGTGTGGATTCATCCTCGACGTTTTCCTCATTCTTTAACAAAGAAAACATCATATACTGCTCTCATTTCAAACAGTTAAAACAAACAAAAACTAACAGATTACGACTTAATCAACAAGTCCTGACCCCTGACTAATCTCCCCACGTTTAAGTCGGTACTTTACAGCACGTGATTATTCACCCAAGAAACCGATAACGCAAGCGTAGGTCAGGTCTTCGGAAACTGTGAATTACCGTAGCAATAATAATATATAAAATAAGCAAATCGCTGTATAGCCACATCAGTTCATCCAAGTGCATTAATAAATAATAATGAACGCTCAGTTGTTTGCTGTTCTCTTAGTAGCAGTCATTGCTGCTGTATCAGCTGTTCCAGTATTAAACCAGCAGGAGGGGGAGGTCTTAATAAGACAAAGAAGGTATTATTAATTGTTCTAAGCTTACTAGAGGAGGATATTGATATAGTAAGTTTTGTAGGCAAGGTCCTCAAGGCTTTGGGGCAGGTGGTGCCAATGGGAAAGTTCAAGGGGGAGGTGTAGGCTTCCAAAATCCAAACGGTAAGACTTGATTGTGTAACAAATCATGTTACCAATCATATTTCCACTTTAAGGTTCAGGTGGAAGTGTTTCCTATGGACATGCCAACGGTTACGGTCACAATGTGGGCGTAGATGCCAAAGTGCCAGTGTGGTCAAGCAAGAACCGATTTGGAGAATCCACTTTGAATGTGGGAGGGGGAGCCACCCAACATTTCGGGGGCCCTGGAGGGAATCAGAACCTGGACAAGAGGGTCGGCGCTAGTTTTAACCACCGGTGGTGAAAACCGTCTTTTAATTGTGATTTATTAGGTCTGATTATGAATAAATTTAGATTTTATTCAATCTAGTAAGCATTTTCTCTGTCATGTTGCTTTATATACCACTGGTTTAATTGTGAGTGAAAAATGGTGGTGACAAAAGTGGTGACTGTGAGTTTAAAATGGAAGAACTCGAATTGAACCTTGAGCATTAGATGCAATAGATGTTGAAGGAATTTATATTGTTGCAACTTTGACCAATTTGACACAGCAATGTGAGCTTCTAGGCCTGCCAATGAGGTGTACTTTGGGTCTTATCCAAGTAACACATCATATATTATTATCGTTAAATATATTTATTAAACTGTAGAGTAGACGTATATCATATACTATTCTGTTTACAGAAGCGAGAACATTTCGACATTTAAAAAAATTGACTTGGGATTTACATATCTAGTTTTTAAATTCGATTACTACACCTCACATATTTGATGAAATTCTTCTAAAAAATCACTGTTTTTCGTCTATATTATTCAGTCTAATAACGCTGTTTTTATACTAAAGATTTATACAGGGTGTTCATTTGAAAACTTCCCACCACGGATTTATCGAAAACCAATGTTTAAAAAAAAAACTCCGAAATACCTCAAAAAGTTTTTTCAAGGGGGACAACTTTCTAACCTAAAATTACTTCACCCCCTTTCACCCTCTGCCCCCCAGGGTCATCCCCTTAAAAATTTTAAATGGCAAGGGGTATCGAGTAATAGCTTGTTTAAAAGGTCTTTCGAAGTCTTTTATTTTGACGTTTGATTTTTTTAAATCGGTCGATTCGTTTTCGAGAAAATTAGAAAAATCTTTGTTTAACTTAATTTGTTCAGAGAGAAAACAAAAACATGAAAATATCAGTTTTTATTTCAATAAGTGTTCAAAATGTTGCCCGTTTTGGCCGAACAATGATATAGGCGATGTTCAAATTCCTGACGGACATTTTCAAAAACATGTTGTGGGATATCATGGCAGCTGTCGATGACGCGTTGACGAAGTTCATCCAAACTTTCAGGTTGGGGAGTAAACACAATAGATTTCAAATGACCCCATAGAAAAAAGTCTAACGGCGTTATATCAGGAGATCTAGCAGGCCATTCTATAGCCCCCCCTCCCTCCCTTCGCCCTATCCATTTATTTGTAAACTCGTCGTCTAGCCATTGCTGAACGGGAAGAACATAGTGAGGAGGAACGCCGACTTGCTGGAAATATATTTCAGCTTCATCAAGTATAGGGTTTCCATCATCATCGATTTGGTTTTCAATGGATTTAGTGATAAGCGGATAAGAGTTTTTTTTTTTTTTAGTGTGATGATTATTGACGAAGCCCACGAGAGGACTCTGCACACCGACATTTTATTTGGATTAGTCAAGGATATCGCCCGGTTTCGTCCTGACCTAAAGTTACTGATTTCCAGTGCAACCTTAGATGCTCAGAAGTTTTCGGAGTTTTTTGATCAAGCTCCTATATTTAGGATACCAGGTTAGTTCATGCATTTACAATTCATTCATGTAATTGTATTAATTTTTAATTAAATTAATACAATTTTTCCTATGATGTTACCTAAAACTTAATACAATAGTTTTATGGTGTAACATCGATAATCATTTTTTGTTCACTACTGCACAAAATGTTCGATATTTCCAAAATTATTGCTGGGGCAGGCTTGAGTCCTAGAAATTAGTTCAGAAGAACACTTGTGAATATTATGCTTTTTGTTTCATGAGAATACGTCATGTAGTTTTTGAGATATCGGACTTTAAAGTGGGTCCTCAACTTAATTATGGATGATAGTTTTTTGGTGACCACTGCACAAAAAGTCCGATATTTCCAAAACTATTGCTAAGGCAGGCTTGAATCTTGGAAATCATTTTAAAAGAACACTTTTGTGAATATTATGCTTTTTCTTTCATGAGAATACGTCATGTAGTTTTTGAGATATCGGACTTTAAAGTGGGTCATCAACTTAAGCATGGATGATAGTTTTTTGGTGACCACTGCACAAAAAGTCAAAACTATTGTTAGGACAGGCTTGAATGTTGGAAATCATTTTAAAAGAACACTTTTGTGAATATTATGCTTCTTGTTTTATGATAATATGTCAAGTAGTTTTAACGATATTGGACTTTGAAGTGAGTGCTTAACCTGATCCTCAATAATAATTTTTTTAGTCACTACTACACATATATATACTTATTTTCAAAATTGTTGCTAAGGCAGGCTTGAACCTTGAAAAGCATTTAAAAAGAACACTTTTGTGAATAGGATCTTGACAAAAAGGTTTGATGAGGTTTTTAAAGACTTCGGTCGAAGAATGCTCTGTCAAAGTTCAGCCAACTTAAGAAATCTTATAGGAGACTCAAGGGATAAAATGGAGACAAATGAAAAGTCCCGAGTTTTATGACATATTAATGGCAACGAAAGAAGAGTTAAAAAGTCAAGTTTGGCTGAACGTTTTTTAAATACTTTGTAGGAATAGAGTTTTACAATTACTTAAACTAGATGCATACCTACGAAAATTTAGCAATATTTAAAAATCAAAAATTCTTTCTCAATAGGTATTAGGCAAGGTAAGCTTATTGGCAATAAAACAACTAAAATCTTCTATTTTAATTCCCGGGGAAAACTCAACCATTGTTAACAATACTAACTAATTGTATATGTATATTAATAAAAATACAAAAACAGTTCTATTAGATTGGATTTTATGAACGAAAAACAGTGATTTTTCAAAGGAAGTTTTTACTGGGCTAATGTTTGGGGTGGGTGGGGGGGCAAGGGTTGTGTTGATAAAAAACAATGTTTCTGCAAAAAAAATATATGCAATATTTAATTTGATAACATTGTTTATTTAAATTTGATCTAATTTTATATATAAATATTTAGTATAAAAACGACGTCATTAGATTGGATATTACGAACGAAAAACAGTAATTTTTTAAAGGAATTTCTCACTGAGCAAATGTTTGGGGTGGGTGGGGGGATTAAGGGTTGTTTCTGCAGAAAATATATATGCAATATTTAATTTAATAACACTGTTTATATTTAAATTTGATATAATTTTATACAAGGGGTAACATAAGTGATGACTTTAATTTTAAGGAGTGATTCCTTGTAATTATTTAACTAAAAAAGTTCATATAAAAATATGTCCGGAGACGCTTTGTTTTCGAGATACAGGTTGTAAAACTTTTTTTGTAAAATGGATTTTTTTCATTAATATCTAGAAAACACGTTTACCGAATTTGTTGAAATTCTTACAGTTTGTTAGTAATTTTATAAAGTATCCTTTGGCTTATTTGTATGTCTCTTAATTTTTGTGAAAAATAATAAAAACTTACTCAGAGCTACGAGTTTTAAATATCAAATTATTAAATTAAATGCTCGAAATGAGAACCACGACTGTCAATTCTCACACACATTGTATGACATTAGAAGAATCTACAATTAGGTTTCTTAAATCATTTTCATCCACAACGAGTGTCGCATAAACAAGCAATTTTGAGATATCTCCAAAAGAAATAGTCCAGAGGATTCAGGTCTGGGGATCCTGCTGGCCATAACTGACTCCCCCGCCCGACCATTGCTGAGGAAAAGTGTTATTAAGAGAGGTACATTCAGTCGAGGAGGGAAAAAATGCGGTCCGATAAGATGATCACCAAGAATTCCTGTCCAAACATTCACCGAAAATTGCTGTTGAAATCCACTTTCTCCAATGGCATAAGGATTTTCGTAGTCCCAAAAATGATTATTGTGGAAGCTTCTGATGGCTTCCTGTGAAAAACTTGCCTCAACTGTAAATAGAATTTTAGACGTAAAGTTTGGATTCTGCGCATTTTTTTAAATTATTTTCTCTGAACGAAGCAAGATATGTACAAAATTGAAGGAACAAAAAAGTTCAATTTTTATTTGTTTTATTAAAAAAAAAAATAACACTCTGTATCTCGAAAATGAAGCGTCTCCGGACATATGTTATATCAACTTTTTAATTTAAAAAATTAGAAGGAATCACCCTTTAAAATTAAAGTCATCACTTATGTTACACCCTGTATATAAATATTTAGTATAAATACTGCATCAGTAGGTTGGATAATATTCACAAAGAAAATAATAGTAAACTATAATAAACTATAAGAAATAATAGTAAACTATAGAAAATAATAGTAAACTATGCGTTAGTATAATTATCTTTGATATTGACAAAAACAGTGATTTTTCAGAAGACTGTCATCAAAGATTTGAGGTCTAGTAATCGAGTTTAAAGACTAGATATGTAAATCCCTTGTCAATTTTTTAAATGCCCAAATTTTCTCACATTTGTAAACCGAATTGTATATTATATACGTATATTCTCACCTATAATTTTCTTAAAAAATATTTTTCTCTCAGGCAATTATTTTCTGAAAAAAAAACGTTTTTCATTAACCTTACCCTTACCCCCCACCCACCCCACACAACTTACCAGTAAAAAATTGTTTTCAAAAATCATTGTTTTCAAAAATAATGCGTATAAATAACAGCAGGTTTCGTTGTTTACATCCAATAATAATACAGTTTGGTTATTTAAATTTGATATAATCTTATATATGTATATTAATAAATATTTAATACAAAAACAGTGCTATAAGATTGGATTTTATGAACGAAAAACGCTGATTTTTCAAAAGAATTTCTTACTGTGCAAATGTTTGGGGTGGGTGGGCTTAAAGGTTGTTCTAATAAAAACCAATATTTTGGCAGAAAATATATATGCAATATTTAATTTAATAACACTTTATTTAAATTTGATATAGTAGATTAAATATTGATAGGAAGGACTTATATCTTGTGTGATCTTGTATGAAGGTAAATCCTGAGAAGGCGTTAGAGATAATTTTTAAATTTTTGAAAACTAGTTTTGGTTCAGTCCTATAGGGTTTAATAGATTTTGGCTCGAATTTTTGAGACACCCTGTACAGTTATAGAAAAATGTGTAGTAAGAGAATAATTAGCTTCAACCTTTGAAGTTGCAGAAAGGGGATTGCATGATAATAAAAACTGGTTTGCTGCAATGTCGCTAACAATAAATTTTAACAAAAACAAATTCGTAGCTGTTAGTCCCAACCACAGGAATATTCCGGACTATAATAAAATTAAATTAAGTTTAACTCAAGGGGATATTTTCATTGAGAGTGTCGACCAGATAATGTATCTTCCTGTTGAAATTGACAAAAATTTAAAATGGGATATTCACATAAATGGAGTCGTTAAAAAGTTAAGATGTATCCTTTACACATTTAGACAACTGAAAAAAATTCTAGAAGTTCCCTAGATTATGTGTATCTATCATGCTCCAGTTGGTTCGCATATTCAATACGACATAAGTTGTTGAGCTCTTTTTATTTCCATGTTTACTATTAGTTTTTCTTTTTTAATGTAAATGAGTAATGTTAAATGGAAATAAATATTGATTGATTGATATGCTGTTGTTAGGCAGACGCTTTCCGGTGGACATCTACTACACAAAAGCCCCGGAAGCGGACTACGTGGACGCGTGCGTCATCTCCATCCTCCAAATCCACGTCTCCCAACCTTTGGGCGACGTCTTGGTATTCCTGACGGGTCAGGAGGAGATCGAAACCTGCCACGAACTCTTACAGGACCGCATTAGACGATTGGGCTCGAAAGTTCGAGAACTTCTCATTTTACCGGTATACGCGAACCTGCCGAGTGACATGCAAGCGAAAATCTTCGAACCGACGCCACCTGGTGCCAGGAAAGTGGTACTGGCCACCAATATTGCCGAAACGTCGTTGACCATTGACAATATCGTTTACGTGATAGATCCGGGATTTGCCAAGCAGAATCATTTTAATTCCAGGACGGGTATGGAGAGTCTGATGGTGGTGCCGATATCGAAGGCGTCGGCCAATCAGAGGGCTGGGAGGGCGGGCAGGGTTGCTGCCGGCAAGTGTTTTAGGTTGTACACAGCATGGTCGTATAAGCATGAGTTGGAGGATAATACAGTGCCGGAGATCCAGAGGATCAACTTGGGAAATGCTGTTTTAATGCTGAAAGCTTTGGGTGAGTTTGTTTTCAATGATAAAATTTTGTAATTAAAGGTATATGGAAAAAAAAGTTCAACTGTGCTTAACACGATTAATTGCTTGTTCCGATATTGGGGCGAACATATTCATAACCCAAAGAAAAAACTTGCGAACGAAATTATACTTTTGGCAGTATAACATTGTATTCTATGCCACATCTAACTTAACTTAAAATTCGTTCTAATACTCTCACGAGATGTGTATTGCCTATTATTTAATGTACTATAATTTTAAGCTTACAATTTTATAGTTGAATAGAATTAATAATAGAATGAATAGAGTCCATATTTTGTAGGAGAAACTGTGTATATAAAATGAGCGAAGTCTATATCTCCAAGAAAAATGCATGTAGGTCACTTACGTAAATGTATTATGCATTTGGCTGTATAAACCATCATCAGATACAGAACATTACAAAAAACATATACGTTCACCAAATAAAACAAAAATTACCCGTAGCGAGAATAAAAACAACAATAAATAAAAAGAATATTAATGAATATTAATTGTAATCTTTACAATTTTATCTTTACCGTTTTTAATCTAGGTTAGTTTTTATCACTTTTTAATGTTTAGTTTTTCGTGCTTTTCAAGGTTTTTGTTTTTTTTTTCTCCTAAGTACAATATACAGTACAATAATACAGCTACTAGTGTTTTTCATTCTGTTCTATTGTACTTAGAGAGTTGAATTAAAACTGCCGGTAAGGAAATCATGAATTATAATAAACTGGAAAGTTTCAAGGATCTACTCCTGAATAATACCGGGGTGGTATTATATGTATTATACTTCACTTTAACCTCTTCTTCTCAAAAAGAAGGAAAACACAATAACACTCCAAATTTTTCTAAGAACTATTTATTAAACTAAAAAAAATATGGAGTGAAGTTACAGTTCTAAAATGTAAAATGCGAATGAATTAAAAAAAGCTTATTTTAATGTAATCACGCCTCTAAACGGCGGCGGCGTCAGTATTGATACAAAGAAGATGCTTAATAAACAAAAACGCACGTGCTGGTAGATTAGCATTTTTAAACAGTCCATTATTTATAAAAGTTTCAAGAACACATTTTGTTTATAATATAAAAAAAAAAGCAAAGTCGCAAAACAACTCCAAAAAAAAGTCAAAATTTTGGACAGTTTTTGGATTTTTTTAATGCGGAAAATGTTGCTTTTGGGGGACAAATTCTGTTCTATTGTACTTAGAAAGTTGATTTAAAAACAACCAGTAAGGAAACCATGAATTTTAATAAACTGGAAAGTTTCAAGGATTTACTCTAAAAAAAAGTCAAAATTTTGGGCAATTTTGGAATTTTTCATGTGGAAAATGTTGCTTTTAGGGGACAATTTCTGTTCTATTAGTACTTAGACGAGTTGAATTAAAAACTACCAGTAAGGAAACCATGAATTATAATAAACTGGAAAGTTTCAAGGATCTACTCTAAAAAAAAGTCAAAATGTTGGGCAATTTTCGATTTCTCATGTGTAAAATTCTGCTTTTGGGGGACAAATTCTGTTCTATTGTACTTAGAGACTTGATTTTAAAAACAACCAGTAAGGGAACCATGAATTATAACAATCTGGAAAGTTTCAAAGATCTACTCCAAAAAAAAGTAAAAATTTTGGGCAATTTTCGATTTTTTCATGTGAAAAATTCTGCTTTTGGGGGACAAATTCTGTTCTATTGTACTTAGAGAGTTGATTTAAAAACTACCAACCTCACGAGATGTGAGGATCTACTCCAAAAAAAAGTCAAAATTTTGGGCAATTTTGGAATTTTTCATGTAGAAAATGTTGCTTTTAGGGAACAATTTCTGTTCTATTGTACTTAGAGAGTTGAATTAAAAACTACCAGTAAGGAAACCATGAATTATAATAAACTGGAAAGTTTCAAGGATCTACTCTAGAAAAAAGTCAAAATTTTGGGCAATTTTGGAATTCTTCATGTGAAAAATGTTGCTTTTGGGAGACAATTTCTGTTCTATTGTACTTAGAGAGTTGAATTAAAAACTACCAGTAAGGAAAACATGAATTATAATAATCTGCAAAGTTTCAAGGATCTACTCTAAAAAAAAGTCAAAATTTTGGGCAATTTTCGATTTTTTCATGTGAAAAATTCTGCTTTTGGGGGACAAATTCTGTTTTATTATACTTAGAGAGTTGAATTAAAAACTACCAGTAAGGACACCATAAATTGTAATAACCTGGAAAGTTTCAAGGATCTACTCTAAAAAAAAGTCAAAATTTTGGGCAATTTTGGATTTTTTCATGTGAAAAATGTTGCTTTTGGGGGACAAATTCTGTTTTATTGTACTTAGAGACTTGATTTGAAAACTACCAGTAAGGGAACCATGAATTATATTAATCTGGAGAGTTTCAAGGATCTACTCCAAAAAAAAGTCAAAATTTTGGGCAATTTTCGATTTTTTTATGTGGAAAATGTTACTTTTGGGGGACAAATTCTGTTCTATTGTACTTAGAGAGTTGAATTAAAAACTACCAGTAAGGAAACCATGAATTATGATAATCAGGAAAGTTTCAAGGATCTACTCCAAAAAAAAGTCAAAATTTTGGGCAATTTTGAATTTTTTCATGTGGAAACTGTTGCTTTTGGGAGACAACTTCTGTTTTATTGTACTTAGAGAGTTGATTTAAAAACTACCAGTAAGAAAACCATGAATCATAATAATCTGAAAAGTTTCAAGGATCTACTCCAAAAAAAAAGTCAAAATTTTGGGCAATTTTGGATTTTTTCATGTGGCAAATGTTGCTTTTGGGGTACAACTTCTGTTCTACTGTACTTAGAGAGTTCATTTGAAAACTACCAGTAAGGACACCATGAATTGTAATAACCTGGAAAGTTTCAAGGATCTACTCTAAAAAAAAGTCAAAATTTTGGGCAGTTTTGAATTTTTTCATGTAAAAAATTCTGCTTTCGGGGGACAAATTCTGTTCTATTGTACTTAGAGAGTTGAATTAAAAACTACCAGTAAGGACACCATTAATTATAATAACCTGGAAAGTTTCAAGGATCTACTCCAAAAAAAAGTCAAAATTTTGGGCAAATTTGGATTTTTTGATGTGGAAAATGTTGACTCTCACGAGATGTG
>NW_026088655.1:0-18542 GCF_022605725.1 Anthonomus grandis grandis | reverse complement strand
AGCATAGCAGAAAGAGAACCTCAAGCAAGTACATCCAAGAAACGAACACGAAAAATAGCACAATGGAAGGGATCCGAAGCAAAACTAAAGCGTAACTCTGGCCAAAGGTACGGTGAAGTTCATGAAGCAAAATCAGTTAAACCGTACAATCACATTTGTAGATACAAATGTAATGAATATTTTACTGAAGAAGTGCGCATGCCTATATTTTCAGATTTCTGGGATCTCGGAAAGAAACAAAATGGTTGGGACTTGCAAACTTCATTCATTGTTTCATGTGTTTCTAAGCATATTCCTAAACGACCCAATCGACTTGCAGTTTCTCAAAAAAACGTCAGCACTTAGTTTTTTTTGTGTACGTTGGATATGTCTCAGAAGAGGTTCTGTAACGCTGTCAGTAAACATAAAGAAACAGGAATCGCAGATCAAAGAGGTCGTCTAAGTTTATTAGCCATTATACAAGAAAGGATAACCCAAACCGTAAATATCTATCTCCAGAATTAAATATTTCAAAAATGTACAGTTTGTATAAAGACTTTTGTTCACAACGACGAACAAATCCTGTAAAAATCAGCAAATACCGTGATATTTTTAACACTCAGTTCAAACTTAGTTTTCACCCGCCTTACACTGACACTTGCTCAACCTGCGATATTTTAAAAATCAAAATGGATGCCCTAGATCCAGGTTCTAAAGAAAAGAGAGCCTTACTTCGCGACCATGAGATTCATTTAAGGAAAGTGTCTTCTGTTAAATCCTTGAAGAATCATGCCACTACCTTAGCTAAAGAATCCCCCTAAACTCGTCGTGCCATATCTTTTGACCTGCAAAAAACTCTACCCACTCCATTTGTTACATGCAGCAAAGTGTACTATTTACGTCAACTTTGGACGTACAACCTTGGAATACATGATCTAGCTAGTGGCAACATGTATATGTGGCATGAGGGAATGGCAGCGAAAGGGTCTCAGGAGGTTTTTAATCAAATATATTTAATGTCTGACACCAACTATTACCCATATAGACGCTTTCAGTGACAACTGCGGTGGACAAAATAAAAATAAAAATATAGTGAAATTCTGGACCTATATTGTGCAACATACCCACATCAAAAGCGTAGATCATCAATTTCTTGTCTCGGGCCATTCGTTCATGGAGTGCGACCAGGATTTTGCCCTTATAGAAAAATCAAAAAGGAAGCTTACAAACATATTTACTCCTGATGATTAGATCCATTTTGTGGGAGACGTTAGTCGCAAATTTATTGTGGTTAAAATGCAGCCTCAGGACTTAAAGTCAATATCTCCAATGGATGAAATACATGAAACTAAACACTGTAGGCCTTAATAAGATGCAATGGTTGCATTTTGAAAAAGTTGGAGCTTACAAAATGTTTTATAAAGAAGTCTACAACCAAGAAATCGCATTTAATATAATGGACCTAAAACATAAAAATACTACTGGACGTCCAAGGAATTAGCCAACCACTGTAGCATTGCCAAATTTGCTTGTTACCCCACCAAAAATCAAAGTATCAGAGTCTCTTGCAGCTACTACCTTTTGTTCCGCCTGTTCATCATACATTTTACAAGGATCTGTTAAATGAAGGAAAAACCTCAAGGGTTCAACAACAACAAATTAATGTCACCCAAGAAGAGGATACAGACACTTACAGACATTTTAAATCCGATGATGATTATTATGTTTTTCTTTATATTGAGTGCATGTTAATTTCTCCATTAGAATAAATATTTCTTTATTTTGGTAAATTGTTATGTATTTTATTTTTAAGGCAAAGGGGTTTAAGTGATTAGCCTATGAGTTTTAACTCGCAAAAAAGCCTTACATAAACCAACAAATGATGTCTAGAATTTATTAAATGCATTTTGAAACATTAAAATTACAATAAAAACAGAAATATAAAATATCACCGAATATTTTTTAATGACCTAAAACTTTAAATCAAACATTCTCAAAACTCTTAATTTGTTACTTGGACCTCTTGGCTTCTGACCCCTCAATTAATAATATCTAACCTAAGCTTAGTAAAACTTGTCACAGGAATTCGTTATAAGTTTCAAAAAGGTCAATATCATGATGTTGGTTTGCTAAGCTCATTGTTCTAGTGAGGAAGCTATTAAGACCATAGTTAGTACGGTGGATTGGGTAATGAAAGTTATTAGTGGCTGTAGTTGTTCTTAGTGGAGCGTGAATATTGATTTTCTGAAGTAGCTCTGAAGCTCCAGATTTCCCATGTAGGATATTATAAAAAGTAATAAGATCCCTTCTCTTATGGCGAATAGTGATGGGAGCCATATGTAGAATATCAAGTATATCTGCACCATTGTAATTATTCAAGATATTCAATTTATATGCAATTTATTTTAAAAATTAGTGTTCAACTAGTGGAAGAGCATCAATATGTATTCCATAGAAAGGAGACCACATACAGGAGGCATACTCCAGATTAGGACGGACATAGTAGAGTGTTTTCAAAGCAGCATTACTTGTGAAGTCTTGAGTACATCTCCTAACAAAACTAAGAATCCGGAAAGCCTTAGTGATAACACTATCTAAGTGATGAGAAAATTGTAAGCTTGTATCGAAAGTGACACCCAAATCCTTAAAAAGAAGAGCTCTTTCAAGGGTATAGCAACCGATATTGTAGTCAAAATTAATAGTATTTCTAGAATGACAAATAGTCATTATTTTACATTTAGGTGGATTAAGTTCCAAACGATTTCGTTCACACCAAACTACCAAATTATTTATACCATACCACTGCGTGCATCCTAATGCGCTATTATCATTGAACAAAAAAACGTTTGTTTTAGCGACATCTACCCACCCTAAAGCTGCGTCCACATCGAGTCGACACTGACGATCGACTATGTCTATCGACATTGTTGATCAACAAGCGATAAAAACTGCATCTGTCCACACCAAAGTCGACACAAATGTTTGTCGATCACTCAAATCAACATGTCCGACGAAGAAGACGTAATTCTTGCTTGTGCCGCGTATATTATTATCGCGACTAAAAAAAGATTTTGGGTTCGACCAAGTCTTCAAAGTAGAACTAGATACAATGCTAGTAATTTGATAGACGATTTAAAAAAAGATGACATAAACATATTGAGCCTTGAATACAGGTGCAATGGTGGTTTTAGAAATTCTTTTCGAATGTCAGAAGGTGAATTTGAATATTAATTGGTAAAAATCGGGCCAAAAATTTATAAAGAAGACACCAATAATTATAGATCTGCCATTCCGATAAAGGAGCGTCTTGTTGTAACGTTACGATTTTTATCAACTGGAGATTCATACCACTCACTAATGTATCTTTTCAAAATTTCAAAACAGGCAATTTCCAAAATTGTTGTGGAGGTGTGCGATGCCCTTATTGATGTATTACAAGACTATATTAAGGTAAGCACTTTATTTATTAACATTTAACGAGATTTATATAAATATGAAAATATAGTTATAGCTACTTCTTAAATCAAATTTTTATAACCATAATAAAGAATAAATACGCACCACAGTAGTAAAAATAAACTATAACTAAAACAAAACTAAATATTTAAACCCTAAGAATAGTTGTGCGCATATCTATACTTATGACCAAGCTTATGAGGTATGACTTCCTGGAGATTGCAGTTGGGTGATAAAACGATCTTCAGCTTCATTTTTATTTTGTAAATTACTTAGACACATAAACTATTGTGTCTAAGTATAAATGACAGTGATATTTTTAGTTTTAGTATTAATATTATGTTTTATACTAACCTTAATTTAGAAAAAAAGAAACATGTAGAAAATTTAACACATTGTATCTCTTTACAATAAGTGGATAAAAAAAGCTTATTTATACTACAAAATACCTCGGTAGTTATAAGTAAAAGTTAAAAAAAGTAAAAAGTATTATTATGGGAAATTTTTGAGATAACCCGGAAATAGGTATCCATTATGTTTCCATACATGTTCTTGAAGTTAAATTTCTTCAAGAAAATGTATGGAAAGTTTTGGAATTTTATTTCCCGTGGTTTTTGAGTCTCAATTGTGAGAGTTGGTGAGAATTGTGATTTTGAGTCCAAAATGTTTTTTTCTTAAAACTGTGTCTATTTCTTCAAAAAAAGTTGAAACAGGTGACTAGTCAAATTGCTCCAGGAATATGTGTAAAAATTTTCAGAATTTTGTTACCACTGGTTTTTGAGTTATAGGCATTTTGGAATTTAAGCTAAAACTGGTGTGTAGTTAAATTTCAGGAGTAAGTATGGACATTTTTAATTTTTTTACTGGTTTACGGGTATTTTATGAAATTTCGAAAAAAATTAAATCGATTTCTACAAATTTTTTTTTTCCTAAAAACTGTACATTTTTAGAAAAATGTTAAAATGGGTTTTTTTTTATCTTAGAAATACGTGCAAAAATTTTTAAAATTTTATTTTCACTGGTTTTTGAGATATGGGTATTTTGTGAAATTTTTGAAAAAAAAAACGATTTTTCCAAAAAAAAAATTTTTCGTAACCCTGTTAATTATTCAAAAAATGCTGAAATAGGCGCTTTTCAGAATTTTATTCTGTAGGTCTATTAGATTTTCAGAATTTCATTTTTACTGTTTCTTGAAATATAAATATTTTGTGAAATTTTGAGAAGAAAAATAGACCTTGACAATTTTTTCTTAAAAGATTGAAATATGTGTGCAATCAAATAATGCCTGGATTTCGTATTTCAATTTTCCGAATTTTATTTTTATTTCTTGTTAAGATATAAGCACCTAATTTAAAAAGAAAATCTCACAATTTTTTTTTTTATTTTTTTACATCAAACTTAATCTTTACTGGTTTTTCAGTTATGGACGTTTTGCAAATTTTTGAAGTAAAAAATCGATTCCTTCAAAAAAATTTTTTTTTCTCAAAACTATTAATTTTTTGTAAGACGCTAAAATAGGTATCTAGGCAAATTAGCCTTGAAATATGTGGATAAATTTATTTTTACTGGTTTTTGAGTTATGGGCCTATTGTGAAATTTTGAAAAAAATCGACTCTCTCCAAAAATGATTCTTTTTTTAAAACCCTGTATATATCATCGTATACGATGATATAAACATACGATCATATAAACATCGTATATCATTGAAAAGAGTATTAACTGGAGATGTTTTTAAAACTACTTGAACATCTTGATAGATTTTAGTTTTTTTTTGCGTCAAGTTAAAGTTACCTTTCATAACTTTTTTTGCTACTTTTATTAACTTTTTGAGCTCAAAACGAATTATTTCGGTATTATTTGTACTTGATATTGATTTTTTTAGATTCAGGATACATTACAGACTAAATACAAATGTAAAAAAAAACGTGAAAAATATGCTGAAAAAATTTAAAGATGTCAAAAGGCATAATTTTTTAAAAATCCTAAAAATAACACAAAATCAATGATATAAAAAAACCCGAGACTTTTAGAACACAAGTTTATTAAAAAAATATCTTCTATCTGAGCCTATCTATATGTCTACTAACAAACACACCTATATAATGCTGATTAAAACAGGCTATAGGAAGTTAATCAAGGTAGTTTTTTTAACTTCAAGTTTAAAATCTGAACTTTTTAGGAACTTAAATAGTTTTTAACAAAAAACACGCAAATTATTTTTCTCAAAAAACGCTAAAGTAGTGTGTAGAGAAGTATGATTATAAAACTCTCAAAATGAAGCCGATAATCTTTCTAATTTTTAGACTGAGATAAGGATATATAAATGAGAATATGATATTTCCACCTATTTTCTATATCATCGTTTCATTTCCTAGCTAATGTTTGGATCGCCTGGAAATACTGTTTTTCTCCTGTGATGTGTCTAGTTATACCCGAGAAACATAATTTAATTATAATGGCTAACGTACCATCGGTCGTCAATCACTCTGTATATGGTTTAAGTCCTGCTATAAGCTTTATATATTAAGAACTAATAAAATGTGGCAAAATTTGTTTTGCTAAATCAATTAAAAATTAGTATTATATCATTGGTAAGAAAGTAAGAATCCTATCCATGTAAATTATGCAGAATATTTGAAATTTTTCTTTGTTTTATGTACAAATATTGCATTAGGAGCTTGTTTGAAAAATAATTATTTTCTATTAAAATCCTGATTGAATAATTCTAGTTTATTTTGGTTATTCTGAGTTTTGCGGAAAGAAGAAGTTCTTCTATTAACCCATTCACTGAACGATTATATTGGTTGGATTTATTTATTTTCTAATTAACTGCCAATTAATATTTTTACGACTGAATCTAAATAAAATAATTTCTTAAAAACTTTGTTTACTTACAAATTAAGAAGTCCATACCGCAAAAACATGATCAATCTTCCAAGAAATGAGCCCCACCACAGACATAATAACATAAGTAACTACGTGGTATTATTATATCTATGCTAAGACCCAATTTCAAATAATTGTGAATCGGCAATTTCTTCATAACCTGTTGATATCATGCGCAAAATTTATAAGGGATGTAGAGGAAACTGGGAAATTTCGTGGCATTTCGTGGCGAAGTGCCGTGTCGAACGGTCGAAAGACAAAAAAACTTTCCGCTTACGAACAGTTTTGAAAGGGAAAGTGTGAAGTGGGTGAAAAAGCGAAGGCGGTAAATATTTGAATTGAGTTATTACTTTTCTAGTTATCCTGAAATTGGAAAAGGAAATTAAATACTTTTATAGGAAAACGTGATAAGAATATTTATTTTAATTAAGTTCTTAGTAATCTATGGTTTAAATTTTTTTTTTACGGGTTAGAATCTTAGATAAAAGTTTTCAATTTATAAGATTTGGCCGGTTGGTTTCAGATTAAAATCATCTAATAAAATCAGACATAAAATAAATAAGTAAATTGGGTACACTAAGTGTAATTTTACGTAGTTAGGTGATAATAATTAATTGAAGGGGTAAACGTACACTGAGCATTTTTGTAATTTTTTTATACTTAATAATGTTATTCTATTATAAATGATCTTAAATTACAATGAATTTATTGAGTAAGGATTTTAGACAAAGAGGTTTTAAAAAGTCATTGTGTAGCTTAAACTGTGTTATTATTTTGTATATATTTTTGAAATAAATTTCATTTTTAATCTTAATTCTCTTATAATAATAATAGTAATAATAATGATAATAATAATAATAATAATAATAATAATATTAATTCAAATTACGTATGATGTATGTGAAGTTAGCAAATATAAATGCATCTCGATTATAAGAACCGTTTTTCAAAAGTACCTCTGCAAGAGGCACTTTTAAGTGATATATCCTTAAGAAAAAGCAATAAAAAAGAAAATAAAATAAAAAGAAAACAAAAAAAACTTTATGTAAAATATTTTTTTCGATACATTTTATCATGTTCGAAGCGTAGGAAAGGAAACATCCAATATATACCGGGTGTCTTAGGAAAGTGGTTCGCCCCTATAACTTTTTTAATACACTTTTTAACACCCGGTATAAATATACAGAATGTTAGTAAATAAGTGCAACAAGCTTTAGAGGGTGATTCGGCATGAAAAAATAATGACAGTTTGCTATATAAACGTATGTCCGCAAATGCTTCGTTTTCCGAGATACGGGCTATTAAAGTTTTTCTTAAAAATGAACGATTTATTTATTGCTCTGAAACCGGTCAATATATGCAAATGAAATTTGGAGGGTTTTAAGAGGTAGTTATCGCGCATTTTTTTGGCATGCAATTAATTTTATGTTCACCATTGGCGCGGATACGGATAATCTCAATTTTTTTAAAGAAAAAAATGGTACGCCACTGAGATATTTCAAATTAAAAATAATTTTTGAATTCCTCACATATATAAGAATGATTGCTAATCTGAACTGCAGAAAAGGCTGCAGTTTATATTTTAGAAAACTGAGAATTCTTACCCTGCCTTGTGCCTATTTTCTCCTATAATTTCTATTTGTTAAATAGAATCTTGAAAAATATATGACTCATGCTGATGACGGAATACCACACTATACCAGAAACAATGGCGCATTAGTACCGCGGTATCAGACATTTTACAGATCCGTTAGGGTACATGTTACTGTGGAGTACAGTTATTCAAAGTATTTGCTTGTCTTTGTAAAATACAAAAATTGTAAGAAGGAAGGTCTTAAAATTGTCTTTCAATTTTTAAAATCTTAAGTAAATACTTAGAATTTTATAGCTTTTGACAATATACAAGATTTTTTCTATTGATTAAAAAGCTGCTCAAAAACACCGAAACGGCTATATTTACAAGGAAATGTGTAAATAGGGTAGGATCGCACAGGAGCACGCATTTGCTAAGAGTACGCGGTCACCATTTTTTCATACTTATCCAACTCTTCCAGTAGTCATTTAGTCAGCAGTTGGTTATCCGCCGTCTGAAAAGCGTGAGTGTTGTTCTTGGATGCAATCAATGCATCAAATTTATCCCAAAAAAAAGTTTTTCTGTGTTTATTTATAATTTCTAATATTATCATAAATAATGATCCATTCTTACCGGCGTAAATTGAAGTTTTACGGGTTGCCTAAATTTGTATTTAAAATGTTGAAGTCTGCCTCTGAGTTTTAAGACTACGCACCCAAAGAGTACGCATGCGTACTCTTAGGATTCATGCGATATAGCTTTTTTTTAGTTTTTCATGATGGGTAAATACAAACATAAGAGCAACAGGACGTTAAAACTCACCCAAGAGATACTTGATAGGGCGAGAGATCGTATTTCAAAAGGAGAGAGTTGATAGATCATTTGATGTAAATGAGTGCACATTACGAAAAAGATTGCCAGAAGTAATAATAATTTTATATTTCTAAGATAAAAATAAACCGTTCTTTTATTTTCATTTTAGGGCACTAGTCTTGTAGGTTGTAGGACTCATTCTAGTCTTGGTAGGTTCAAACCCATATTTTCAAAAGAGCAAGAAAGGGAGTTTACCATACGTTTAGGACCATATTAAAGATTTGGATGCAATGTTTTATGGTCTGCGTAGAAAAAACGTCAGGTTAATGGCGTTTCAATATATCAGAGTAAAAAAAATTCTGCATAGGTTTAATACCATTGCATTAAGAAATAATTTATTCCTTAGAGCTCTGGAAAAATGTAGTCTAGGTCGCGCAATCGGATTTAATAGGGTTCAATGCGAACGATTTTTCAAAAACTTAAAACCAGTGTACCAAGATTTAAAATTTCCACCACATAAAGTTTTTAATATGGATGAAACGAGACTATCTACCGTGCCAAATAAGCTTCCTAAAGTTTATGCTACAAAAGGCAAGAAAATCGTGTCAAAGGTAGTGTCAGATGAACGAGGCCAGTTAGTAACAACAGTGTGCTGCATGAGCGCTGCTGGTAGTTGGGTTCCACCAGGGCTGATTTTTGGAAGGAAACGTATGAAAAATAAACTTTTTTTTGGAGCACCATCTGGGACTTTAAAAATGATATCAGATTCGGGCTACATGAACACTGAGTTTGTAAAACCATCAAAAGTAGATCCAGTGCTATTATTAATGGAGAATCATATATCTCATTGCTTATTGACTGCCATTTTATTCGCAAGAAGTAATTTTATAACTTTATTAACCCTATCGCTCTATGCGAGTCATAAGATTCAACCTCTGAATAGGGGATTTTTCTTTACTTTAAAATTCGTATAATGCCACTTATACGACTGACTGGAATGTTCTCTCTGGAGATGTTGATATCGATTACTCTTCCTTTATAAAAACATTATCTAGTTTAGCGTTTAGCATTACCTTTTAAGCCTATCAAATCAAAAAAACGTAAATCTTGGACCACAAAAGGCCTACGTACATCAGCTAAGAACATGTGCTGATCATTCCACCTAAAAACAGCACTTCCTATCTTAATTACGTAAAACTCTACAGAAATGTCTACCATAAGACTATAAAGGCCGTCAAGGACATTCATTATAATAGGAAGTTGGCTAACTCCAGTAATTTTGGCAAAGAAACGTGGTCTATTGTAAATGATTTAAGAAATAAGGCTCACATCTAGCAACATCTCTACTTTACCGAACAGCTTAAACGGTTACTTTGTCAATTGTTTTTCGGAACTGTCTTAATAATTAAGTGACTGCGATAATTATTCCCTTGCATAAAGAAGAAGATAAAAGAGAAGCTTCGAACTATCGCCCAATTTCACTTCTCCCAAGCTGTTGAAAACCATTGAACGATTAGTTCAATGATTTTTGACAGGCTTCTATCGTTTCTGTCCAAATATAAAATTCTCACTCCTCATCAGTTTGTATTTTTGAATCACAAATGCACGAATGATGCTATTTGAGGAGCAGACTTGCAAAATGCGGTTTGTCCAAAATGTAAATTTTCAGGAAACTGGTGCTACGAATCGGTCTTACTTACCGAGTTAAGACTTTTACCAAAAAATTAGGATAAGTAAATACTAGAATGGCAGACTAGAAGAAGTAAAAGTAACTTTGGTATTTTAGAAAAACATATAAACAAAATACTATTTGCATGTCTATAGTGGACAAAATGCCTTTTGATTGTCATTTGGAAAAACTTTTTGGGTAAAATTACCACCAAAAAATGAAGAACCATTTTCTTTAAGCATTATTTTTATTTTTTAACAAACTTAAATGAAGTTAACATCTTCCCTATCGTTACAGTTACAGTCCTCACTTTCTTCAACATTGGTTTCAACCTCACACTAGCCTTCTAAAATTGGAACTAACCATTCCAATTCTGGATTCCAGTTTTCTCCAGATAATGATGCCAATAATTTTTTTAAACTATCTATTTTTTCCCATTATTTTATGACCCAAACCTAATTTCTGTAATTCTATTTGATCGAATCTTGCTCGTGGTTTTAGGAGTAATTGAAACTTTTTTGTCTCATCTGAATTGCGATATAGTAACTCAGTTTTCAGCAAAATATTATGGGTGGAACTTTTTTTCTTTAACAAAAGTCTTCGACAAGAATGAGATGTAGATTTCGATTAAAGATAAAAAAAAATAATAACAATAATTTATTAAAATCAACGCTTATCAATGTCAATTCTCAATGTCATGTTTAAAAATGTTATAGCTTACAATTTTTAAACATTTATTGCTAATGGAAAACTTTACCAATCAAGAATTGGCGGATATGCATTTGGCATACGGAGCAACAAACTGCAATGCACGAGCAGCATCGCGGTTGTATGAACGTTATCCTGAACGACAGCATCCTGGATACAAAAAGTTTATTGCGGTTCATCGGCGGCTCACTGAGACAAGCATGTTTAAGACCAAGATGCATGATACTGGTGTTGCTCGACCCGTAAGAACGGTCGAATTTGAAGAAGAGGTGTTTCAGCGAGTTGCCGATGAACCATCAAAAAGCACACGTGACGTCGCTAAGAATATGAATACGAGTAACGCTTCTGTCTGGCGGGTACTATACGAGCAACAACTCCATCCTTACCACTTCCAGAAAGTTCAAGGTATGACTGCAGCCGATTATCATCCTAGAGTTCAATTTTGTCGATGGCTTTTGGATCACATCATTGCACAACCAAATTTTTTACGATATGTTTTGTGGACCGGTGAAGCCTCTTTCACAAGAGACGGTATTTTTAATAGTAGAAATAGCCATGTTTGGGACGAAGAAATCCGTATCCCATTTTTCCAAGAAAACATCAGAATCGTTGGTCTGTCAACGTATGGGCAGGCATTGTTGATGATTATTTAATTGGGCCATACCTTTTACCGGAACGGTTAACAGGACCTATTTATCTGTGTTTCTTGGAGGAAGTTCTCCCAGAACTTTTTTTAGACAGCAAATGTGGTTTCAGCATGATGGAACGCCGGCTCACTTTGCTGTACAAGTACGCGAGTATTTGGCTCAGCAGTTTGGGCACCGTTGGATTGCCAGAGGTGGAGCAGTTTCTTGGCCTCCTAGGTCACCCGATTTAACGTCGCTCGATTTTTTCTTGTGGTGCGTACTCTTGGGCGATCCTACCCTACATTTTTAGTAAAGAAACTTCTCTAACTCTCTTACGAAACTAAAATCAATAGAATTGTTGTATGAGTTTTCAAAATATTTAGATTTTTTTAAACTATTTTTTGTGGCTTTTTGCTGAAACATCTTAACTCTTTTCGGCAGTGTGGTACATAAATCGGACCACAAATAAATAGCTAAAAGATGCACATTGGTACAAAAAATAAACCACCTTTCAAATTCATTTTTCTGTTCGGCACAGCGACATATATTCTGTACCACATATCCTTACCATACAATTAATTAATAATATTTAATGAACATGGATGCGAATTTTTACTATACTGCATAAATATTTCCTGTCTTGACTGGTCAAACGCATTAGATGTTGCAAGAAGCACGTGTTTTTGTTTAAAAAATATTTAGTGTTGTTTTTATTTTGATAAGGTAAGCATTTCGGATTATTCTGCATTTTATTTGCGTTTTATGATGTATATATTTATGTAAAAAACAAAAATGGAATAAAAACTAAGGATTATGGTTTGAGAAAAACATAATTTTAATGAGTCCCTAATTTGTACCACTATGCAATAAGGATGATATTATGATCAGTAGTGATGATGACTCCAGCGATGATGAAGTCCCACTTTCAAGGTATTTACAAAAATCAAATAACAACAATTAATCACCTAAAGTTTCATGGTCTACTCAAAATTTATATCTAATAAACCCAGCCCAGCCGTTTACTAAGACTAAGAATCAAGGTTTATGTTTTGAGTTACTACAAAAGGAAGATCACCTATTGTCACCTTACTTTTTTTTTAATCTGTTTATAAGTGACGAGCTTATAGAAGACATTGTTTTTCAAACAAACCTCTATGCTGAACAAGAATTTCAAAAAAATAACAAAAAATATAATCCAAAAATACAAATACAAAAGAAATAAAGGTTTTCCTTGGTCTTAATATTCTCATGGGAATCAAACTACTACCTAGTTATAGAGACTATTGGAGTATCGACGAAGACATGCACGATAATTACATTTCCCACTTTATGGCTGTAAATAGATTCGGTTGGTTGCTTAGCCACGTTCACCTCAATGACAATAGCGTAATGCCAAAAAAAGGGGATGCAGGATTCGATAAGCTGTATAAAGTTAGGCCCTTTATAGATAAAATTAAGGAGAATTAAAAAAAATATTATGATTGTACAAAAAACATCGCCATCGATGAATCAATGGTAAAATTAAAGGGGCGAAGTACGTTGAAGCAATATATGCCGAAAAAGCCTATAAAACGAGGCTACAAAATTTGGACTTTGGCTGACTCAAATGCATATTTATATGACTTTGATTTATATGACATTCGTTCGGGGAAAAGGTAATACTTAGACTTACCGATGGTCTCCAACAAAAAAATCACCTGCTTTTCTTCGATAACTTTTTCAACTCGTATATGTTATTGAAAATTCTCAAACAACGGGGCATTCATGCATGTGGTACAGTTCAGTCGAACAGAAAACATCTTCCAAAAATGACTGAAGATAACCTTTTGAAGCAAGGTGAATATGATTATTCAATAAGTTCTGATGGGATCAGTTTGATTAAATGGAAAGACAAAAAAGCAGTCCATATTTTGACCAATTATCGTGATCCAACGGTAAAAAGCTCTGTGCAACGAAAACAAATCGATGGTAGTAAAATCCCTGTTCCTTGTCCTATGGCACTAGTGGACTACAATAGTAACATGAACTTTGTGGACCGTTTCGACCAAATGAAATCATCTTATGAGCTAGATCGTAGAAGTAAAAAATGGTGGATGAGAATTTTTTTCCATTTCATTGATTGCTGCGTCGTCAATTCGTTCACTCTGTATCGACTAAGAGGTCTAAAAAGGTTACCCCTGAAAGATTTTCGTCGAAGAGTTGTTGATGGGTTATTGGTAGAACGATACGTCCAAATTAGTGCAGATCATGAAACGCAATCGGAAGTTTTCAAGAAAATAAAAAGAATAGTACCAGACGAAGTACGTTTCACGTCATCAGATCATCAGCTTGTAAGGACTACAAGACGAAGATATGCCAGATGTAGTACCAGAATCCACCAAGTTCATACTGAATAGTCTTGTACAGTGTGTAAAGTTCCGTTATGCTTAGGCAAATCTAAAGACTGTTTTCAAGAATATCACAAAACAAAGTAGATATTGTTAATTTTGATTATCAATTAGTTAAATACTTCTGGTTTTCTGTAGAATAATCGTTTTTTTATTTTTCATAATTGCCTTCTAGCCTTAGTTCAAGTTGCACGGTGGTACACATTTCGTATCACCAATTATCTATCAAACTGACATTTCATTTAAAAAAAAATATATAAGAATCTTTAAATTTGTATGAATTAGTTCAATTATGATTGAGAAAATTTAAAAAATCAAAACTTTTAGTATCTGTGCAACATGGGACTAGAAACAGGGAAAAATCTTGTGCCTGAAAGAGTTAAC
This sequence comes from Anthonomus grandis grandis, assembly GCF_022605725.1. Lineage (NCBI taxonomy): Eukaryota > Metazoa > Arthropoda > Insecta > Coleoptera > Curculionidae > Anthonomus > Anthonomus grandis. The sequence continues at coordinate 4,061 of NW_026088655.1, read as the reverse complement.
CTATTCTTTTAAGTAAAAGTCGTTACTATATTTGAAAGTGCCTTCCAGAACATTTTTAATTAAAAATATTATAGCGGCCATTAGTTTATATTTCTTATTCAAAACAAAGTCATATCAACACCAGTTCTTTCCCGAATATCAAAATAAAAGTTTGCCCCTTTTAAACTAAACAACAAATTTTGATCCCTTACAAAAATCGTTATAAATTCATGTTATCGCGCATTTATATTTAAGGAATATTGCAGAATGCTTGGAAAATATCTTTGTTTGCGCTAATAACATGATTCCGATGGGACAAATAAGTATAAGCCATTAGCAAAAGTCAAAGCAAGCAATTACTCAACATCTAAAATAACGAGGATTTACAATACAATAATCTAAATTGGGGCCCAAATGGAAGCAGCAAACTAGATAAACTACCAAAAAGTCACGCTAATGCTTTTGAATGAAACGTACGCAGTACAGTAAGTTAAATTACGTAATCTTAATGACACAAAAAGCAAACCGGCATCAAAATTAATATTTTTATTTTTAGGCGCTTTTAAATTTAAGGTAAATAAACTAAAATGAAGAATACATATTGCCAAGGGAATTTTTTGGTCTAAAAAAGCAAAATATAAATTACAACCAGGAGAAATTACTAAAAGCCGTTTTTATATTATATCACTTTACTGTTTTTTTATGTTTTGTTCATTAACACTTAAAAAGTTTAATTAAATAAAATAAAATAGCGAACTTTATTAAAGAAATGGTAGATTATTTTTATTTTGAATAATTTTTATTAGAACAGTTAGGTTGTTTAATGTTATACAAGATATAGCCCGACAAAGTGATCTGAAGTTTAGGGGTATAGGTGAGAGGGGAGGTAAATATGGCTGCTCCATTGGCGTATTATTTTTTATTTTTCAGAAAATTTAATTTAAAAATTTAATTTAACCTGTCTATCACAAGCCAGACCTCTACTGTGCTATGTTGTCATATTGGTTTTATTTTAATAGATATGCAGAAATACTTGTCGTATTGTCATTGCCAATCGATGACAATATCGTATCATGTCATAGGGTTGCCAGACATGCTAAGGGTACAAATAGTTCAACCCAACCCAAAAACATAGTGGTCAAATTCTCATCCGCAGCTAAAAGAAACGAATTTATTAATACCGCTAAATTGAAAAGAAATCACGGGTTAAAGGCAACAGACTTAGGATTTGAACATGGCTCAAAAATATTTGTTAACGAACACCTTTCACCCTACTATAAGCAACTTCACAAGAAAGCTAGGGATTTTTGTAAAAATTCTAACTTCAAATTTTGTTGGGTGAAAGAAATGAAAGTTTTCATAAAGAGGGACGAGAATAGTAAAGCCATTAATATTATTAATGAGCACACTCTGTCTTCCTTGCTAGCATCACTATAAACCATATCTTCTAATTAGTACTTTTGTAATTTCTTGTGCCAACTTACAACTTTTCTTTTTTTTAATGACTTCGTCTCAGCAATTTTTTATTTACTACCAAAACACCAGAGGCCTTAGGACAAAGACAGTAGACTTTTATCAGTCTGCCTGCACCTGTCTATACGACTGTATCTCAATAACCGAGTCTTGGTTAAATCCCAACGTTCTGGACTCGGAGCTGTTTCCTGACAACTATAATGTTTTTAGACTTGATAGGAACGCTAACATTAGTGGCAAAAGTGATGGTGGCGGTGTCTTATTGGCGATTCGTGACGTATACCACACGGAACTTGTCTCTAAGTGGTGTAATTATAACACAATAATCGAAGACATATGGGTGAGCGTTACTATAGAGGGGGGCAGAAAATTATTTTTATGCACTGTTTATATTCCACCTCATGCGGCAGTAAATAACTATCTAAACTTTTTGTCTAAACTAGAAAATATTATAAGCACTAATATTAATAGTTATTTTTTAATAATGGGTGACTTTAATCTACCTAATTTAATATGGTCACAAAAACTGAATGTTAAGGATTTATTGCCTATCAACGCCACTGATCCTTGCAGCAAAGCATTTTCTGATGCTTTTTACTTTAATAATCTAAAGCAATTTAATCACGTCTTTAATGCTCGTGATGAAATTCTGGATCTTATTATTTCTAATTCTACAAAAGTTATTGTAAATAAAAGTATGGATCCATTTGTGCCTGAAGATAGCCATCACATGTCTTTGGATATAAATGTTAATTTAATATCGGAGAAAAACATTATTAGTAATTCATATACCAAGTTAAAATTTAATAATGCCAATTACGACACTATCAATGAAATTATTAATTCTACTCATTGGGACAAATTATTTTTATCTAAAGATGTAAATATTAACATTGCATGTTTTTATACTGTTTTAGATAACATTGTTATTAACCACATCCCTAGAATTAAGATCAATAAGGGACAATATTCTCTATGGTTTTCCAAACACACAATCTATCTAATTAAAAATAAACAAAAGGCACATAAAATGTGGAAACTGTACCGAAGACAATCTGATTACGACAACTTTTCAAATTTACGCAAAACAGTAAAGATTAATATACGCAATGATTACAAAGATTATATTTATAAAACAGAAATAAACATTGTCAAAGACGTTAAATATTTCTGGTCATTTTTTCACAACAAAAAAAACACTAAAAGCTTACCAATAAAAATGAAATTTAATGATCAGGAAGCTTCGAATTGTGTTGACATTAGTGAACTCTTTTCTAAGTATTTTAGTGGAGTATTTGAACCTTCTGATACACCAACTTTAATTGAGCCTAGTCAATGTCAAGAATGTTTTGTAGTTAACAATATTGATATAAATGACATTAAATCCGCACTTATATCTATGGATCCTAAAAAGGGACCTGGTCCAGACGGTTTTCCTTCATTTTTTTTGAAGTCTTGTCCTAGCTTGTGCGAGCCTTTGCATATTTTGTATAATCAATCTTTATCCAGCGGCATTTTTCCTAATATTTGGAAAACAGCTCAAATTGTGCCAGTATTTAAATCTGGAGAAAAAACTTATGTACGGAATTACAGGCCTATTTCCCTACTTAGTCACTTTGGTAAACTTTTTGAATCTTTGTTGTTAAAACAATTATTCTTTAAGGTCAAAGAAGCTATTGATGTTAACCAACATGGCTTTTTCCAAAAAAGATCGGTAATAACCAACTTAATACCATTTATTCAGAGTATAAACGAAAGTATGGATAGTGGTCTGGAAACTTGTGCCGTGTACACTGACTTTTCCAAGGCTTTTGATAAGGTACATCATCCTACACTTTTCGTGAAGTTGGAGAATTTCGGTGTGCACGGGGCCCTGCTCAAACTCATTAAAAGTTATCTAACAAATCGCTCTCAGTACGTTGTCGTAAATGGAGTAAAGTCTTCTTGTACAACCGTAACTTCAGGAGTACCGCAAGGTTCTCATTTGGGACCGATTTTGTTCTCAATTTTTTTAAATGACATTGGTCAATGTTTCTCTACCTGTAGATATCTTGCATATGCAGATGACCTAAAAATCTTTACAACAATCAAGAAGGTATCAGATTTTCGTGCCCTGCAATCTGATCTTGCAAATTTTGAAAGGTACTGTACCTTAAATAAATTATTTATTAATCCAGAAAAATGTCATTCTATACTTTTTAGCAGAAAACTATCTCAGACACAAAACAAATGTGATGTCTATCTCGGGGGCACTATCCTGAAGTATGTGGAGTTTATTAAGGATTTAGGTGTGACGTTAGATTCCAGACTGCTCTTCGACGTTCATATAGAAAACATTGTTCAGAAAGCTCTAAAAAATCTAGGTTTTATAACTCGAATTACAAAGGGTTTTAGTAATCAATCATCATTAATATTATTATATAATGCGTTCGTTAAACCTACTATAGAATATGCGACAGTGGCTTGGAATCCGATGTATCACAAATATATTGACCAAATTAAAAGAGTTCAACGAAAGTTTGTAAATATAGTAAATTTTCGCTTTAATAGACAGAGACATTTTTTTACTTACTATGATAACTTAAAATTTTATACTCTCACGAGATGTG
>NW_026088654.1:0-18649 GCF_022605725.1 Anthonomus grandis grandis | reverse complement strand
CATTTTCCTGTCTAAATTAATTAGGCCTTTTATTTTTATTGTTGATTAATTTTTGAGACGCGTGTAATATTTAATAGATGCTAAACTGAGCTGAACAGATTATAAATAGCAAACTTAACTAAACTATTTTGCAGTTATTTTTTTAAAATATAGACCGCTTTAAATTAGCGAACCTACAGGGTGGAAAATGTTCTCAAATATTTTATAACATTTAACCCATGCTTCTATTTTAAATAAATCAGTACACAAACTATTCGATACTGTTAAACATACCTCATGGGTCCTTGGCCGATACCATATATTCCATGTTGGTAAGCATTTTGGTCGTCATAATTATTTATGATTTGAGTATTATTTACGTAAAGAAGCGATGGAGAATTCATGCCGTCTGGCATTTCCTCACGCTGATACGACCGTCTGATTTCGATAGAATTGGGCCTGGGCGGCCGATGATCCTGACCGTAGCCATCTGGTTCGTGCTGATATTGATTCGTTTGCTGAGGCGTTCTAGAAATTCAAATTAAAGGAAAAGTAAACTATGTGATTAATTATAAAATTTATGTTTGTTCAAAGCAATAGAAAATTACAACGAAAATATGGCAGAAGTGGATATCGAAGTGGTTTTTTATTGAATCTTCATTTATCATATCTAAAAAATCCTCTACTGAAAATCATATCTGAAATTCATGGCAATACAAATAACGAGCTGGAACAATGAAATAAAAACAAATATCTTGTGGCTTTTCGCGAAAATGTATTTAAAAAATCCATCCAGAAGAGGAAGGCCAAATCCTGAGGTCCAGTAAAAAAAGGCAGATCGTTCTAAATTTGCGTTTCATCTCTGACTAATGAAAGAATTTGTTTCGCAAAATTTGATTCCAAATCATGTTTGTCATAATTCTTTATAAAAACGGTCTTGTGGTAAAGTTGGGTAGGTTAGAACAAAATGCAGTTTGAATGTTAAAAAAGAATAATTGTCTTTTCTGACTCTTATTTTAAGTTCTTCTCATACCATTAAAATGTTTTTGTCGAATTATAATAAATAAATTGTTTTATTATCTAGTTATGTCAGGCTTCACAAATGAATAAAATTCATTTGTGAATGAATAAAATTGACCACAAATGAATAAAATTCATTTAGGACATACAACGCCATTTATTGCAAATTGGGTACAATACAATGTCGGTCAAATGTCCGCCTTCACCGGACATATAAGAAGCGGCCCTTTTTCGGGCAATTTGCATTATTTGACATTTCAGGCGTAATAGCAGCAATTTCTGTTCTCCTATTAACTTTTAGTTTTTTAATACTCCTCGGTTTGCTCCTTACTCTTCAATTCAAGTAGCCCCCACAGAAAAAGTCTGGGTATACGACTATACGACTTGTCCTGTGAACTTGCTTCGCAAAAACTCAATGGTAACGACTGCGGTGTGGCAAGTCCGTGTGACAACATTTTGTTAAAAATATAGTAGTTGTTTAGACCATATTTACGCATTTTCGGACAAACAAAACACTTTTTATAACAACGCCATTTCTGGAAACACCTTTTTCGCTGCTTCATCACTGCTGCTGGGACGTTGGTATTAGCTAGAGTTCAGACCGGTATTCAAAGAAATCGTTGGTCAAACTACGTATTGTCTTGTCAGAACGTGTCGAATGTCTCCCGTATTTCATACGATACGCACGCAAAGTTTTCACAATTGAACGGTTGTTTTCAATGTACAGCCAAATAATTTCAACGCGCTGTTTCGGTTTTTGATTAAAATGACGTTTCATAATATTGGTCATCTGTCATAATCGGCTAAGAAATGGCGGAGTGTTGAAATAGATGGCGGAGATCTGGACTGTATATTTGTTGTAATAGTAAAAATAAATTATTTTTATTTTTACCAGTTTGTGTTGTATAATTTGCGTATTTGGCCTTACTATAATTGATGTTATACCATTTGAATAAGTAAATAAATGTCTCATAATGTCAACTAAAAATTCTTATAAATAAATGTATCCTAATATTCTACTTTTCTCTATTTGAATCTACGTATTCAGAAAAAAATTAGAGTTGTAGAGTTAAAAAGAAAAATGTAAATTAAATATGATCAGAGTGGTCAACATAATATCGGAATGTAAACTGTTATGAGCACGAAATCGGCTGTCATTTCTTAGCCTAGGGGAACGGGTAAAAAATGACGCCCGATTCTGCAATTATACCAAATCTTCAATGAAATTTAAAAAAATATACATTCAAAAATGCACATTGTATTATATATATTATATTTTATGAAAAGGATGAGTGCTGTGATAACAATGTGACGTTGCCGCGATATTTTAAATATTTTATTTACAAAAAATACAAATGTTATCAGACGGGAACACGTCGTTACGGAAATCAATTGACTAAAAGAGTAACATCTGACTAAATCGACTTCTTTAAGAAATCTATATTTACAGCTTCGTATTTTCTTTTTCACTTAATAAAAGACACAGATGCCAAAGGCACAAATTATAACGTGTTATTTAATAGAAATTATTTTTTAAATTAAAAATAAAGAAATTAAAATTTAATTACATAAAATGGCAAATTATACTGCAAAGTCTAATTGCAAAAAAAATATGCGAGCCACTCAAAATTATAGAATCAACAATTATATTGGCACCTTACTTGCAGATAAAAAAAAATTTGCTTGTATGTAGCGGTTAACACCGGTACGGATTGAATCGGTCAAGTAATTCACGGGTTAGTGATAAAATACATAAAATTAAATATTTCATAAAAATCCTACGATGTCCACTGATAGTGAAACTACAGTTAGAATAGAAAAACTACGAACATCGTAAAATAGTTATTGGCATAGCTCTTACTTTACAATGCTCGCACTGCGGTTCAATATAGGGTAAAAATTTAACGGAAAAGATCTCTATGAAAGTCGCGAAAATTGATTTCAAACGTTGTTGCAATACACAAGATCCTGTGCAAAAAAAAAAGAAAACAGCGGCGCGACTATAAGAGGTTAAAAAAATTATAATTAATTTTTAATGGAAGAAAAAAAAATTATCTTAAGGAACTCCTTTTTTGTCCAGAAGTTTCTTTTTTAATACTAAAGAATAAAATGTGCAGCTTACTGTTATTCTTTCACTGTTGAATTTCTCTCAAGAAGAATTTTAGAAACACACTTATTACGAAATTAGCATACTCGACGTTCATTTGATATACAACCAATAGATCTTAAACTGGTATCACTTTCACTTCTTGGTGACACAAATTTTTATTAATAATTTATTGAAAAACAAGTTCTTTTCACTAATTAAGTAAAATACTAATATTTTTTCATGAAAGCTTAAAATCTGTTTTTAGATTGACATAAAGAGACAATGAAATTAAAAATATGATAAATGTTACTCACCTATAAATTGAATTTTGAGGCATGAAGTGTTCTCCATGCTCGGCTGCCCTTTGCTTATGTACTTCCCTGGTATTGTGAGGCTGTCGCACCCTTTTCCTTTGCCTTGCACCTCCCAGAACACCACCCTTATGCGCCCTAAAATATTATAATTTGAATTAAATACAATAAATTTCAAATTTCATTAATTACTTTGCATGAGAAAAGGATTCGAATATTACATGCTGTCGTCAGTTTCGGTCTTACCTATTTTTGCCCTTATCGTGAATCACTCTTTCAGTATCATTGAGCATCTCCTGTCTCCACAATTCAAAGAAGTAATTCGGATCAGTATAGAACTTAAGGCCGTCCTTTCCGTCGTCTCTATAACAATTCAGTTTGTCCAATGGGGGCGGCCTATCGCAGGATTTATACGTTTCTAGCATGGCTGTAGGCATTGTGGCTCGAGAAAAAATCTATAAAACATTTTGCTGGTTAGCAAAAACAAAGCTAAAACTTAAAGTTATCATTAAAATGGATAAGAAAACTTTAGAAGCCCGCCTATAAAAAATTAGTTCTAGCAAATCCATCGCTATACTTGTCAGTTGCATTAAAATTGTAACTAGGTAATAATGCTGTATACTATCTAGTAATTAAGCTAAAAGTTTTGGGTTAATTGTTGATTGCGAATTAAAATTCAAAGATGTTATTACTTCATGTTAAAAAAAAGCATATTCTTTAGCATGGATATTATTTTTTACAAAAAATGATGCCTCCACAATGATGGTTTGGTTTCATTTTAACTCTGTTAACTACTAATAATATTAATAATAATTAAATTTTTTTATTTGCAAACTCATCATAACTACATAAAAAAAATACACATTTATTATTTTATGCAAATAAAAGGCCAACAAATTCAGAATTCTGCCAAGGCAGATTCTGGTCTTTAACTTGGCCTGTGGCCAAAACTTAAAAAACTAACTAAAAAAAAATTTAGAAACTTGTTTGTAACAGACTAAGTTTAATTATACACACCTACCCAAAAAAAATTTAGAACATTTACATAGTACCTCTCATAAAAAAAAAAAAAACACGCACATAAGTTACCCACACTAAACACAGATTTTTGGTTTTCACGCATACCCAAACTAACAATATTGACCCTTCAATATTTTACGCAGATAGCTGCCGACTCATCAGACGCACCATCATTCCTCTGCGAAAAGACTGAACAGACACCAAACCCAACTCAAAATTTATGCCCAAAGAGTTCGTGTGATATGCAAAATTATAGAAAAAGGACCTTTTAAATAATTGAGTCTTATGCCTTTGAATATGAATTGTGTTTCTTCTTAAGCCCAAATGGTGAACATCATTTCTAAAGGTAATCTTAAGGTATAGGTAAGGTGGACTACGGTATTTAAGAATTTTATAAAAAAAAGTAAGTGAATGAGCAACCCTACGATTTTGCATATTTAACCACCCCAGCTCGGAAAGTCTATGTGAAATGCGATTATGTCTGCGTATGCCAAAAAATACAAGAGTTCTGAAACTTTTGCAATCGGCACCTGTCATTATAATAGTCTAGGCACCAACCGTAAACAACATCGCAATAATTGCATTGTGACAGCACTAAAGAGTCACACAATATTTTTTTAATATCTTCACTTAGATAATGCCTATGCAAGTAAATTAATTTTAAAGCAAAATACCCTTTTTTTAGAACATTAGAAACGTGTTGATAAAATCACTATCTACTATTAAGCCCAAACTTTTGCAATTATCTACAACAGGAATATTAGCATCACCCATCTTAATATTAATAGTGTTGCTGTTTAAAATATGGTTAATTTTTTGCTTATTACCAATAAACATTACAGACGACTTAGAAGGATTTAATTTTAGAAAATGTTTTGAAGAAATGTCGCATATGCTTGTAAGTCTTGATTAATTTATTTTTGCTTCCGCATTTTTAGCATCTTCTGGCAGAAAAGAGAAGTATAAATAATAAAAAATAAGGGTTCTAAAATACCACCCTGAGGCACGCCATTATCAACTTCCAAAAGTTCAGATACATTTTCCTCTATCTTGACTCCCTGCACCCTACGGCTTAAATAAGAATTAATGAAATTAATAGCTTTATCAGAAAAACCTATATAGTGAAATATAGACTTTAAAATTTCGTAAATAACAAAATCAAAGGCTTTCGTATAGTCCAATAGAACAAGGGCAGAAATCATACCATCATCCCTAGATTTTATGATGTCATCAATAACATCCACCATTGATGAGGCACAACTGAAATTCTGTCTAAACCCAGACTGTTTAGGGGGCAAAATATCATTAACATTTAAAAAATTTCGAATTTGAGAGTCTAAGATTCTTTTAAGAATATGATCTGTTTTTGAATAAAAAGAGTACAAAATTCAAAAAGCACCAAGCTCCTATCTTAAAATTGATATTTACTTTTCTACAAAATTGTTAAATATATAATTGTTAAATAATATAAATCAGTATTGAACTGGTGTACACAGTATAAGTATTTACAACCTAAATCTTTATACAATACCAACAATAATTTTAATCTTTAACAATATCAACAAATAAAGTTCTTTTCGCTTTTCCTGTTAGATGTCATAGTAGTACTATTTTTTTAAAAAGAGAGAACATTTTTTGTATTATGAAGCTCTAGCCTGTTCTAGAGATAAGCTGATGTAAGTTTGTTACTTATTGTAAACGTATTAAGTTTGCTTTTAAATTAAAATTTGAATGGTCTTACCTGTTGATCAAAAACGGTAGCGCTCTTAAACGCTTTTCTCATGTGAATATCTTGAAGACTAACTTCTTCTACTGTACTGTCTAACTGGGTAACTTTGACAGCTAACCTGTCAATTCTAGCTTGTAAGGAATTGGACCTATCATGGATTTGTTGGGCATCCCTTGCCAGTTCTCCAAACAAGTCTTCAGCATGCCTGAAAAAGTAGTACTTGAATAACTAAACAGTAGTTCTCAAAAAGTTGAATTATACTTTATAATGAAATATTGGCCTACCTAGATAACGAAGAGAGTTGCCTGACAGTATTAGCTAAAGTTCCATTCGTAACTCCCTCGAGTTCCGACGGTAGAGGCAAATCTTCGGGCAGGGTGCCTCTGGTCACATGGACTGGTTCTATAAGCCTCTTCGGTAGTGGCATCTTAGAACGATCTTATCGCTTATAAATTACCGAATTTGTTGCTTCATGAGGCTCACAAATTTCTGGAAAAAATTCAATAATTACTTTACTTAAACATGCATTAGGTCAGAGTGTAGCAACACATTTTTTTAAATAATTCATGTTTTTAATTATATTGTGTCATTTTCTTAAAACTCTCTATAATAAAACCAACACACAGAATCAAATTAAACGAAAGCTCGATTGTGCAGGTTATAAGTGAAGCGTTACATAAAAGCAATGGTTCAATAATTGCCTTTTATTTTTAAAAACAGTATCAAGAGAATTATACAGCATGTAGGCAACCTGTAATTTTCATTTTAAAAGAAAAAAGCCTTTAAGATTATATTGCATTTTTTTCGAATAAGAACCAATTGAATTTGAAAATTGCCAACAGTGTTATAATTTTAACATTGGTTAAGCAACATCGTCGTCGTGGCACTTTTTATGTTATTATTTTTTAATTTTAAATTAATTTCACTGAGTACCTTAATTAAAACTCTGCTTCTTAAACTATATAAAACATTGATCATGATTATTTTTAAAAAACTCTGTAGTGCATCAGAACCCACTTGACTGTTTGTTTCCTTGATATTCGTTTGCCCCAAATATCATAAAAAAAAGCAAATTCTGCTACAAAAGTGAAAAATACTCACATTATTTTAAACAGCGTTTTATTCGATTACCCACGAAACTCAATACTAACTTTAAAAGCAACGTTTGTTTTTGATGTTGGCAATACGACCTTGGGTATTATGATAAACTAATTATTTTATCAACAGATAATTTTGTCCATCTTATTTACAGTATGAACAAAATATTGTTTACCTTAAAATTTGTAATCAACAAGATGCCAATGCTATTTAAGGATCTTTTGATAGCTCCACATTATTGAATATGTCTAGTGAACTTGATCAGATGACTTGTCAAACCATAGGAGATATCAAGTTTGGTTAAATATTATTTGATTGAATTTCATCAGTTGTACACTGCAATTAAAGCTTTTCGTTAGACAGTATAGAGTGGAACATTTGCTGCATTTTTGAACAGTGAACAGTAGCTATATTTGAGTTTTCTGATAAATAAAAACTAAAAACCTGTTGGTATGATAAATAAATAAATCCACTATGAACGAATACCTCTCTCTAGTCTTCCCTTGTTTTTTTTCTTGAAAATTTCAGCCCATCCATAAATACATCCGTAAATATCTAATAAAAATCTAATTCAATGGAAGATTAAATATATTTTTTGTGCAGGTATTTTGCAAAAAATGTGTTACTCCAAAACGCTTTATTTTTCTTATCTCTTGAGTGTAAGCTACAAGCCTATAACGTGATTTTAACCGGTAACTTACATATCATATCTAATGTTGACGGTGGGAAAGAAATAACACGGAATCCGACCAGACAGGTGATGACAGTTTGTATTATAGAAATAACGGAAATATACATATTTTAGCCGGTCAGGCGAAAGTCGGCCGTTCACAACTGTTTTAAAATGGAATTATTTTAAATAAGATAGAAATACTCATATGCCCACTGCTAACAATTATTTTTATAAAAAATATAAAATTCTCCAAAGCACAATTATGGTAGAGCTTTTCTACATGCTGGAATTGTGTCAAAAGAAAAACCTTCCTAGATAAAAAATATTTAAAAATCACTTTTTTTCATTACATATCTCTAACAGCACTTGAGTATATTGTCCGTTGTAAATACTCCAGCTCCAAATCCAAACCCTTCTATACCTGTTTCAGTGTGTCATAAAAATTCCTAATATAAAGATATTGCTGATATCTTTATATTAGGAATTTTATAATTATAATTAAGCACTTTGTAAAATGTTTACACTTGAAACAATGTAGCATTGCAACCAGAATTTTTATGTATAGGTCAAGGTACAAGTGAGGGATTTTTTATGCTAAATTATTAAAAATTTTAGAAGTTCAAAAACTGATTTCAATATAAAACGTGTGACAATAGGAAAAGAATAACATTAATTTAATGTATATCAAACGATATAAAATTTAATAAATACTTTGTACAAAAAATAGTATTCAAAGCTAAACTTTTGATGCAAAAACTCTAAGATAGAAGCAGTCATATTTAACCATCATTGAATGTTGGGGAATAGAATTCTAAAATACATTTGTATAAAAATAAAGTGAATAGTATTTGAAACACACAGGGCCTAAAATTTTACCATTTAGGGTTAGGTAAATGATCTCAATTAAATCTGTAAAAATATGCAAAAAGATCAATTTTTAAACTATGATATTATGGTAAAATTTAATGAAGTAAAAACTTATTTCCACCTCTTACTAGAATTTATATGATTAATCAAGTATGAGACACGAAGGCTATAATTAGAGATTATAAAAAACATAAGCAAATCCTATTTTGGAATAGCAAGGATAACGTAAACTGTAGAACTATACCTTATTTTATTAACCAAATCAGGATGTGCACTAATTATTCTAAACAATTTCTATTCATAGACAATAAAACACAAAACAATTCTAATTATCACACAAGTAATCCAATACAACAAATGAGGAAAACCACTTAAAATGCCAAAGTTACAATACATCACCCACAGACTTTAACACAACTTAAGAATCCTAATAAATCAATCAACGAACTGTGAGTCACATTTCACCACTATCGCTTTTAAAACCAAAAGGCTAATACACTTCTCTCCACTCTTTAAAGTACACATTATTCACTAAACAATGTTTCAAGAGGAAGCAAGGTAGGATTACTAGTCGCATTTAAATGTCGTTTGCGGGTCATTTGTATTACTTTACTAAATGAGGTAATAACAGACGTGCCGCATTAAATTTAAATAATGTGTTTATTTATTTTTAACTGGTTAGATTTAAATTTGTGAATCCAGAAATAAGGGATATTTCGGGATAATTTCATTTTTCTTAGCCAATCTATAAAATGGAATATAAGCAGTTGTTTCTCTATTTAACTTATAAAGTTTTTAGATTTAAAAAAAAAACTCACTTTATTAAATAACTGTACTCTGAACGGCAAAAATCGATCTACTAGTTCTTTTTTTAAATGACTCATATCCTGATGTGTGATAATAAGGATATAAAAGGCTCATCGCGTTTGTGTGTAATTTCATACTTCGTCGCCGCATGCTCTACTTGTTCCATAAATTATAATGTAAAGCCAGATGGTTAATGTCTTACTGTAAAAACTTCGCTTGTTTATTTTATTAGAATCTATGAGATTGAAACTGTTGAGATTGAAGTTATTTTATGAAGTGTAACATGTTTATGATTTGGCTTAATGAATGGCAATTTGGGATAAAATTGGGTTATGAGTTCTATGTTCCTTAAAAGTGTTAATAAGTGCCAACATTTAGAAAATACAATCCATTTACAAAAACACTATAATACATATGCATACCTTAATTCCATGTTGTGATGTGTTTTTTATTAAAACTACTGAAAAAAATCATAGTAGGATTTTAGGAAATTGCTTTATATATGCATATAGAAAACCAATCATAGAGTGGGCTTTCAGAATAATATTATTAGTGGCACCATTAACATTTTTTAGACATAAAATAATGCATACACCTTCACATCTTATGCAAACATTCAACTTTACTATTGTTGAAATGTTAATTTAATTGTTTAGATAATTATAATTAGTTGAATAATTTAAAATTTACAATAAAAAAGTTTTAGTTTTAGGTCAGACTAAGTTAGAGAATAAACAATAAAAGAAAAATGATACAATTTTTTATTATGACCTAAAAATGTTTACACTAACAATGCAAATTGTTTCTCACCTCAAATATTTAGGGGTGCAAATAATACACTTTCTTAGAAAAAAAATTAGTATACCATATTATATCATATATTATTTTACTTTCCTATCAATGAAACCACTTTCTGAATGTTCCACAAATTAATTATATAAATTGTTCTTGAAAATATTTATGACTTGGTTTAAGTTATACATTGCAGCCAAAAAATATGCAACCACCATATTATGTTATTTTAAATAATGAAAAATAAGCATATTCCTTTCAATACAATTTGTTGCTGTGCACTCTTAAACATGGACTGCCAGTATCTATGCCAATGAACAGTTTCCTTATACTAGTGACTGACAAGAAACAACAGCCACATGGATTTTTTATACTTACAGATCTTTGCCAGCACCTTACAAGCAAGATTTGATAATGCATTTTTATTTACATTTTCTACACCCAAGTTACCTGACTACAGACCATCCCAGTTGTTTTTGTCTGGATTCCATAGTTCAGGGTAATCTGTCATATACAATCATAGCTTAATCAATAATATTGTTGATTATTTTAGGAGCATTACAAACATAAACAATGATCGGAGTCTCATTTTGGTTAGTTTTAAAACTATTCAGTCCTAGGCATCTCGAATCTCCGGTTTCTTATATTACTCATTAGTGTGCTTCTTGATTTTTCATGCTGGCTCTGCTTCTGCTCCATTTTCCGTTTTCGGCCGGCACCCAGTCTGCCATTCTCTCTGAGTGCACGTCTTATCTTTCCCTAATGATGATCAATGATATAGTTTTAAACATGTTTCAAGGTAAAACAAGATCTGTCAGTATTACAGTGCAAAATAGTGTTGCAACAAACATTTTCAATCCATTGCCAACAATTTATCTATACTTTTTCCATACTTAATTTGCCATGAATTTTGTCCCCCAGACCTAATATTGTATATTACATAATGACATAATTATTTGTTATGCTACACAATTATATTATATCCTTTAGGATATTTTATATTCAAATATTCTTGAAAGGGCAACTTATTGAGTTTTGCTGTGATTTGTATGAAAACAATCTAATTCATCTTCTAACACAACACTGGCTGTGTCTCAAAATTATTCGTTTTTAGTAATTACTGCTTAAAAGTAAAGTAGGTAAATAGATGAAGTCATGTTCATTATTATTTTATGAACTTAATAGATCTAAATTGGAATATGGTGCGGTATTGTGGGGTCCAAAGCAGGTTACATAATTATGTGCATGCTCTTGAAGAAATTAAAAAAAAGGCTTGTTAAATGTGCCTATTAAAAAATATGTGGTATATCCTGCTTTTCTCATTCTAACTTCTTACAAGGATCAACTGAAAGACAGGTGTATTAACTGTTGACCAATATTGATCAAACAGTAGGATATTTTTGATCTATTAGCTCTTCACAGCTTTTAGGGCAAATATCAATAAATGTACCCAATATGAGATTGACAAGAAGGGATTTTTATATGATGCTGATACTCTCTTAGAGTTAAGTATGTAATTAATAAATTAAAAGATTAGATCTGGACATATTTTGTATGAAAAAGCATCAACTTGCTTGGCACAATAATTATATACTGGAAACTTGATAGCAGATAAATTTTGTGGTATTACTTTTATTTGATATTATGTATTTAGACAATAGATTAGATTAAGTTAGATTTAGACTCAAACCTCTAAGTACCTTTAAGGTGTTTGTAAGAGTATAAAATTAAATAAAAAGATAAAAATAAAGAGAGAGAGAGGGAATTTAGGTTTTAAGGTGTCAGCATCTAAGACCATTTAGCGGCTTTATAAAAATAAAGAGTAATGGACTATAGTGTGACCCTTGAAGTGGCACTCAGAGAGAACTCTGACTCTTTGTCTTATTCAAGTCAGAGCAGGCCTTCTAATCATGAAACGTTCTTAAAGCTTTGAGAAAGATTATTAAAAATAAGGTTCTCTAATCTTAATATGGTGAGACATTGTGCTATAGAATACAAACAAAAAAATAGATGTGCTACAGCTACTGTCATCTCTAGGTCAGGCAACAAATTTCTTTATTAACTTCAATTATTTTATCAATTTATGATTGTAAAAATCCTTAAAACAATGCAAATGCACTGGCATCAAGGATATATAATATTCACAGTGTGTAACCTTAACCACACTAAAATGCAATATAATAAACTCCTGGACAAAATTATCGCACCACTTGATTTTTAGAGATTTTTTTTTAATAAAGATAAAAAAATAAGCAAACTTATAAGCATTGTTAACTATGCATTATTAATTAACAAAAACAATTATATTTTATTTAACAAAACGAGATTTAAGTAACTAAATTCAATACAAGGAAAAGCATCGATTTTCACTAACTTCAATTTTGATAAAAAATAAAACAATAGACCCATAATGAATTCTTAATAACATGTATTGCCACCTCTAGCTGCAATGACCTCTTGAAGTCTTCGCAGCATTCCTCGTATCAAATTATGAAAACTTTCCTGCGGATGTATTCTCACTCCTCACGAGCAGCATGTTCCATGATAAAGCATAAACATAGTTTTTGTCCAGTTCTGCTTTTTATACGAGAAAAGATATTATAACTGTTTTAACTGATATTTATTTTTATTTAAATTTTTTTGACAAAATAATTAGTGGTGCGATAATTTTGTTCAGGAGTTTATATTAGAGATTTACAAATAACAAATAACAAATAATTTAAAAGTTTTTTTAACAATTTTTCAACTTTTTTAACAATAGTTCATCTGTTTAATAAATTTTCGTTAAGTCATTATGTACTTGATATTATGGCTTGATAAGCTGGATTACATAAACCTACATTATTCGTAATATTATTACCTCAGTAGATCATGTTCAGTCTATAGTCATGTGAGTCCTAGTATAATGTTCGCAAATATATATATATTTTTTTATTTATTCAGCATTAAGACACCCAACTCCCTATAATAGCTCCACAGTGTTTGTATGCAAATCAATTTTAAATAACTCCTTGAATATCTTATTTTGCAATATCTGCATTTTATTGAAATCAACCTGATCACATGAATCTCGAAAAAGGGAATTGTAAATATACATCTTGCTCTTAGATTTTAAACTGTCTCAAACTCCGTATATAGCGCCTATCATTGGAAAACTTTATTATGTGTTCCCTCCACTTCAAGTTTTCATCTATAAGGCCCAAATATTTAGTGTGTATTACTTTTTCAATTGAAATATTATTTATTTTTATAACTGGATCTCTAGAAAATTTATTTTTTGTTTAAAGACTAAGAAATGTGTTTTTTAAATATTAATTTTAAGTTTACTATGCAGTAACCATCTGGAATACTTTTCAAGATGCATGGGTGTGCAACTGTTAAAACTAAATGGGATTTTCACAAGTGAAATTTAATATTTCTATGATTTAATTCGCAACCAGCATTTCGGAAACAAGATTCTCAATTTAAATATATATCATCTCTTGACCTTTCTCTAAAAGCCAGTAGTTATGTGGTTATCTTAACTGAAGCCAACACTTGCAAAACACAGTGTTGGGTTTAAATATAATCCTTCCAGGAAAGATATCTCAAATGATATCTATTTTCTATAGTCTTGATAACAAATGTGTGTGAAGCTAGCGTCCGATCGATATCCAGCAACCAAAATCGAGAACGCAGCATATGCCGGTTGCCAGCGACCAATTTATAGTCCGCGCTCCCTGTTATTTAATCAATATAATGCCCGTATCTCCAAAAATTCCCAAGGGATTTTAATAATTTTTTGTCCAGATATTAACAATGAATACCTAAATCGACTGACGATGGTCTCAAACCTCTACAAACTAAGGTTTTGTTGTGAAAATTAATTAAAAAGTCAAATGGTAAAAAAATGAAAAAGGCTCTAACTCCCAAAATTCCCAAAGGATTTGGATAAAACTTTTTTTTATAAAAGATAATAAATATCTAAATTGATTTTAGATGGTTGCAAACCTCTACAAACGAAAGTTTTTTGGTAAAAAATTATTGAATTTTTAGATGTACAAAAAAAATTTAAAAGCTATAACTTCCAAAATTCCCAAAGGATTCGAATAAAACTTTTTCATGTAATTACTAATAAATATCTAAACCGATTTCGGATAGTTGCAAATCTCTACAAACGAAAGTTTTTTGGTAAAAAATTATTGAAGTGTTAGATGTAGAAAAATATAAACGGCTATAACTCCCAAAACTCCCAAAGGATTTGAATGAAACTTTTTTACGCAATTAGCAATAAATATTTAAATCGATTTTACATGGTTGCAAATCTCTACAAACGAAAGTTTTTTGGTAAAAAATTATTGAAATGTTAGATGTAGAAAAATATAAACGGCTATAACTCCCAAAACTCCCAAAGGATTTGAATGAAACTTTTTTACGCAATTAGTAATAAATATTTAAATCGATTTTACATGGTTGCAAACCTCTACAAACGAAAGTTTTTTAGTAAAAAATTATTGAAGTGTTAGATGTAAAAAAATATAAACGACTATAACTTCCAAAACTCCCAAAGGATTCGAATGAAACTTTTTTATACGACTAATAATAAATATCTAAATCGATTTTACATGGTTGCAAATCTCTACAAACGAAAGTTTTTTGGTAAACAATTATTGAATTTTTAGATGTAGAAAAATATAAACGACTATAACTTCCAAAACTCCCAAAGGATTCGAATGAAACTTTTTTATACAACTAATAATAAATATCTAAATCGATTTTACATGGTTGCAAATCTCTACAAACGAAAGTTTTTTGGCAAAAAATTATTGAAGTGTTAGATGTAGAAAAATATAAACGGCTATAACTCCCAAAACTCCCAAAGGATTTGAATGAAACTTTTTTACGCAATTAGTAATAAATATTTAAATCGATTCTACATGGTTGCAAATCTCTACAAACGAAAGTTTTTTGGTAAAAAATTATTGAAGTGTTAGATGTAAAAAAATATAAACGGCTATAACTCCCAAAACTCCCAAAGGATTTGAATGAAACTTTTTTACGCAATTAGTAATAAATATTTAAATCGATTTTACATGGTTGCAAATCTCTACAAACGAAAGTTTTTTGGTAAACAATTATTGAATTTTTAGATGTAGAAAAATATAAACGACTATAACTTCCAAAACTCCCAAAGGATTCGAATGAAACTTTTTTATACAACTAATAATAAATATCTAAATCGATTTTACATGGTTGCAAATCTCTACAAACGAAAGTTTTTTGGCAAAAAATTATTGAAGTGTTAGATGTAGAAAAATATAAACGGCTATAACTCCCAAAACTCCCAAAGGATTTGAATGAAACTTTTTTACGCAATTAGTAATAAATATTTAAATCGATTTTACATGGTTGCAAATCTCTACAAACGAAAGTTTTTTGGTAAAAAATTATTGAAATGTTAGATGTAGAAAAATATAAACGGCTATAACTCCCAAAACTCCCAAAGGATTTGAATGAAACTTTTTTACGCAATTAGTAATAAATATTTAAATCGATTTTACATGGTTGCAAATCTCTACAAACGAAAGTTTTTTGGTAAACAATTATTGAATTTTTAGATGTAGAAAAATATAAACGACTATAACTTCCAAAACTCCCAAAGGATTCGAATGAAACTTTTTTATACAACTAATAATAAATATCTAAATCGATTTTACATGGTTGCAAATCTCTACAAACGAAAGTTTTTTGGCAAAAAATTATTGAAGTGTTAGATGTAGAAAAATATAAACGGCTATAACTCCCAAAACTCCCAAAGGATTTGAATGAAACTTTTTTACGCAATTAGTAATAAATATTTAAATCGATTTTACATGGTTGCAAATCTCTACAAACGAAAGTTTTTTGGTAAAAAATTATTGAAATGTTAGATGTAGAAAAATATAAACGGCTATAACTCCCAAAACTCCCAAAGGATTTGAATGAAACTTTTTTACGCAATTAGTAATAAATATTTAAATCGATTCTACATGGTTGCAAATCTCTACAAACGAAAGTTTTTTGGTAAAAAATTATTGAAGTGTTAGATGTAAAAAAATATAAACGGCTATAACTCCCAAAACTCCCAAAGGATTTGAATGAAACTTTTTTACGCAATTAGTAATAAATATTTAAATCGATTTTACATGGTTGCAAATCTCTACAAACGAAAGTTTTTTGGTAAACAATTATTGAATTTTTAGATGTAGAAAAATATAAACGACTATAACTTCCAAAACTCCCAAAGGATTCGAATGAAACTTTTTTATACAACTAATAATAAATATCTAAATCGATTTTACATGGTTGCAAATCTCTACAAACGAAAGTTTTTTGGCAAAAAATTATTGAAGTGTTAGATGTAGAAAAATATAAACGGCTATAACTCCCAAAACTCCCAAAGGATTTGAATGAAACTTTTTTACGCAATTAGTAATAAATATTTAAATCGATTTTACATGGTTGCAAATCTCTACAAACGAAAGTTTTTTGGTAAAAAATTATTGAAATGTTAGATGTAGAAAAATATAAACGGCTATAACTCCCAAAACTCCCAAAGGATTTGAATGAAACTTTTTTACGCAATTAGTAATAAATATTTAAATCGATTTTACATGGTTGCAAATCTCTACAAACGAAAGTTTTTTGGTAAACAATTATTGAATTTTTAGATGTAGAAAAATATAAACGACTATAACTTCCAAAACTCCCAAAGGATTCGAATGAAACTTTTTTATACAACTAATAATAAATATCTAAATCGATTTTACATGGTTGCAAATCTCTACAAACGAAAGTTTTTTGGCAAAAAATTATTGAAGTGTTAGATGTAGAAAAATATAAACGGCTATAACTCCCAAAACTCCCAAAGGATTTGAATGAAACTTTTTTACGCAATTAGTAATAAATATTTAAATCGATTTTACATGGTTGCAAATCTCTACAAACGAAAGTTTTTTGGTAAAAAATTATTGAAATGTTAGATGTAGAAAAATATAAACGGCTATAACTCCCAAAACTCCCAAAGGATTTGAATGAAACTTTTTTACGCAATTAGTAATAAATATTTAAATCGATTCTACATGGTTGCAAATCTCTACAAACGAAAGTTTTTTGGTAAAAAATTATTGAAGTGTTAGATGTAAAAAAATATAAACGGCTATAACTCCCAAAACTCCCAAAGGATTTGAATGAAACTTTTTTACGCAATTAGTAATAAATATTTAAATCGATTTTACATGGTTGCAAATCTCTACAAACGAAAGTTTTTTGGTAAACAATTATTGAATTTTTAGATGTAGAAAAATATAAACGACTATAACTTCCAAAACTCCCAAAGGATTCGAATGAAACTTTTTTATACAACTAATAATAAATATCTAAATCGATTTTACATGGTTGCAAATCTCTACAAACGAAAGTTTTTTGGTAAACAATTATTGAATTTTTAGATGTAGAAAAATATAAACGACTATAACTTCCAAAACTCCCAAAGGATTCGAATGAAACTTTTTTATACAACTAATAATAAATATCTAAATCGATTTTACATGGTTGCAAACCTCTACAAACGAAAGTTTTTTAGTAAAAAATTATTGAAGTGTTAGATGTAAAAAAATATAAACGACTATAACTTCCAAAACTCCCAAAGGATTCGAATGAAACTTTTTTATACGACTAATAATAAATATCTAAATCGATTTTACATGGTTGCAAATCTCTACAAACGAAAGTTTTTTGGTAAACAATTATTGAATTTTTAGATGTAGAAAAATATAAACGACTATAACTTCCAAAACTCCCAAAGGATTCGAATGAAACTTTTTTATACAACTAATAATAAATATCTAAATCGATTTTACATGGTTGCAAATCTCTACAAACGAAAGTTTTTTGGCAAAAAAATATTGAAGTGTTAGATGTAGAAAAATATAAACGGCTATAACTCCCAAAACTCCCAAAGGATTTGAATGAAACTTTTTTACGCAATTAGTAATAAATATTTAAATCGATTCTACATGGTTGCAAATCTCTACAAACGAAAGTTTTTTGGTAAAAAATTATTGAAGTGTTAGATGTAAAAAAATATAAACGGCTATAACTCCCAAAACTCCCAAAGGATTTGAATGAAAACTTTTTTACGCAATTAGTAATAAATATTTAAATCGATTTTACATGGTTGCAAATCTCTACAAACGAAAGTTTTTTGGTAAACAATTATTGAATTTTTACTCTCACGAGATGTG
>NW_026088653.1:0-18678 GCF_022605725.1 Anthonomus grandis grandis | reverse complement strand
ACACATCTCGTGAGAGTTCGGAATCTATTGTACAATTTTTTTTCTCAATTTACTCCTGGAAGTGAGGCAACCATTTTTATGTTAGGACATTATTTCGGAACATTTTTATGGGAATGGCTTAATTTTGTACAACAGATCAAAATTAATTGTACAATTTTTTACGTCATACGAGCTAGTACAATTATTTTTATAGTAGTACAATTTTTGAACATCATGTAATGTGCACAAATGCCACTTTGAAAATAGCTTGAATTTGCACATAGGTTAAAATCAATTGTACAATTTCTCTTCGATTAATGCCAAACAATAGTACAAGTTATTTTCATAATAGTACAATTTTTAAATATCAAGATTGAGGAACAAAAATTGAATTTTTTGAGGGTTGTTAATTTTTGTACATGTGCCGCGATGAATTGTACAATTTTTAACGTTGCATATAGGCTAAAATCCATTGTACATTTTTTTTTGAAAACATACCAGTATGCACTAGTACAATTATTTTTACAGTAGTACAATTTTTAAATATCGAAGACAAAACTTTTTTTAATACGCATGTTGGAAATAATTGAACAATTTTTATAAAGTAGTATAAAGAATTGTACAATTAAAAAACCTATAAACCTTTAAAATAGTACAATTATTAACAGCAAAATTAAACCTGTTTAAAATGATTTTGAACACAAACGAGAGTCCAGACTGAATTGTACAATTTTTTTGAAATAATACTGTGTACAACCATTTTTATATAAAAGTATGAACTTTTACAATTTTTCTTCGATTAATGCCGAACAATAGTACAAATATTTTCATAATAGTACAATTTTTAAATATCAAGATTGAGGAACAAAAATTGAATTTTTGAGGGTTGTTAATTTTTGTACGTGTGCCGCGATGAATTGTACTATTTTTACGTCGAAACTGAGCATCAGTATTGGATCTTTCAATCAGTACATATATGCAAAAATCATTTGTACAATTATTTTTAAGGTAGTACAACTTTTGAATGTCAAGAGATTCAGGGAGAAAATTGAACTTTTGTACTCTGGACGGAATCTATTGTACTTTTTTTTCTCAAGTAACTTCTGGAAGTGGAGCAACCATTTTTATATTAGTACATTATTTCGGAACATTTTTATGAGAATGGCTCAATTTTGTACACAGGCCAAAATCAATTGTACAATTTTTCTTCGATTATGTCAAACAATAGTACAAATATTTTCATAATAGTACAATTTTTAAATATCAAGATTCAGGAACAAAAATGGAATTTTTTGAGGGTTGTTAATTTTTGTACGTCTGCCGCGATGAATTGTACTATTTTTACGTCGAAATTGAGCGTCAGTATTGGATCTTTCAATCAGTAAATATAGCCTAAAATCATTTGTACAATTATTTTTAAAGTAGTACAAACTTTTGAATGTCAAAAGATTCAGGGAGAAAATGGAATTTTTGTACTCTGGTCGGAATCTATTGTACAATTTTTTCTCAAGTAACTCCTGAAGTGGAGCAACCATTTTTATATTAGTACATTTTCGTAACATTTTCATGGGAATGGCTCAATTTTGTACGCAGACCAAAATCAATTGTACAATTTTTCTTCGATTAATGCCAAACAATAGTACAAATATTCTCATAATAGTACAATTTTTAAATATCAAGGTTCAGGAACAAAAATGGAATTTTTTGAGGGTTGTTAATTTTTGTACGTCTGCCGCGATGAATTGTACTATTTTTACGTCGAAATTGAGCATCAGTATTTGATCTTTCAATCAGTACATATAGGCTAAAATCATTTGTACAATTATTTTTAAAGTAGTACAACTTTTGAATGATGTCAAAGGATTCAGGGAGAAAATGGAACTTTTGTACTCTGGTCGGAATCTATTGTACAATTTTTTCTCAAGTAACTCTGGAAGTGAGGCAACCATTTTTATATTATAACATTTTTATGGGAATGGCTCAATTTTGTACACAGACCAAAATCAATTGTACAATTTTTTTTTCAAATAATTCCGAGCATTAGTACAATAATTTTTACGTCAGTACAATCCTGAAACGTCGAAATCCAGGAGTCAATCAAAGTGTTGCTATATAGTAAGTGCCATGAATAACAATAATAGATGCAGTGTTGCCACATAGCAAGTACCCGGTAAAACTTACGTAACGTCGCTCACGCCGAACCGAACTTTGACCGGATCGGCGCAGTTGACGCAAAAAGACGCAGTGCGACGCGGTCAGTACGAATCGGGGCGAGATCAACGAGCCTGCGCACCGTTGCCAGTCGATGGTACCGTCGGGGGTGTCGTAACCCAAAGCCGCCTGAAAAATTCACATTTTTTAATCGATTTTCTCCTTCTCTCTTATGGACTTTCGGTACCTACCATATGAGGAAACTGGCCGGACTCTGCGTCCTCACCGTTGAGCACGTGGAAGTTTATTTCCGGTTTGACGTTGTTCTCCTTGTGAATCTTCTCGCACACTGGAAGTCGACGATAAGCATTAGAGTGTACGCATGCGCGTAATAAGCATTAGAGTGTGCGCATGCGCGTAATAAGCATTAGAGTGTGCGCAATGCGCGTAACAAGCATGAGAGTGTGCGCATGCGCGCGCGTTACATCTTACTCACTCAATTCGCATTTCCGTTTCGTTTTGATGCGTCCAGTGTTGCCGGGCGAAACCGTTTCCTTTGCCTCCTTTGGTCGGTTTTTTCTTTTTATCGCCGTCGGACCATACCAGGGTCGAGTCCACGGTACTAGACTCCGATGGAGAACGTACCGTTTTTTCCCGGGCAGCAGACGATCTAAAATTGTACGATTTTTAGTACAATTAATGTAGAGGCGATTTTTATTTGAAATACCTCTTCGAACCCGTCAAAGCCGCATCTGAGGAGGCCGTGCTCGCGGTAGGTCCTGAGGGAGACCAGGGCTGGCGCGCACTGTACTATTTTGGTGCAAGTACCTTCGCCGCACTTTTGACCTTCTGTGATTTATTAGTGGACGGTTAAAAATTGAATTGGTGAAGGCGCCGGGTATTGTTAGAGTTTACGAGACAATAAAATGATGATGGTAAACTGTTTTCAGGTTTTTATTTTTTTCTGGGAAAACTATTGACTGGAGAAAAAAATGATTTTAATAAAAGCTGTTTGGAATGTCAATGCGCATCAGATGCAATAAAAAAATAATTTTTATCTTCACTGGTTTTCCAGAAAATTGAGAAAAACCTTTAAAGAGTTTTCCAGAGTTTTCTCAAAAACTATTGGAAAAATTGCTGTTTTTCTTTCACCATAGAATTCCCAATTAAAAACACTACAAATTATATAGAATAACATTTAGTCGAAAATTTAAAAATAAAGGAGCTTTGAACGATTTTTGAAATATGAACAAAATTTTGCTGAAAACTCGAAAAAAAATTGAAAATTTTCATTTTTATTTTTTTCTGGGAAAACTATTGACTGGAGAGAAAAATGATTTTAATAAAAGTTGTTTGGAATGTCAATGCGCCTCAGATGCAATAGAAAAATAATTTTTATCTTCAATGGTTTTCCAGAAAATTGAGAAAAACCTTTAAAGAGTTTTCTAGAGTTTTCTCAAAAACTATTGGGAAAATTGAAGTTTTTCTTTCACCATAGGATTCCTAGTTAAAAACACTACAAATTATGTAGAATAACATTTAGTCGAAAATTTGAAAATAAAGGAGCTATGAACGATTTTTGAAAAATGAGCAAAATTTTGCTGAAAACTAAAAAAAATTGAAAATTTTGGTCTTTATTTTTTTCTAGGAAAACTATTGACTATAGAGAAAAATGATTATAATAAAAGCTGTTTGGAATGTCAATGCGCATCAGATGCAATAGAAAAATAATTTTTATCTTCAATGGTTTTCCAGAAAATTGAGAAAAACCTTTTAAAGAGTTTTCCAGAGTTTTCTCAAAAACTATTGGGAAAATTGGAGTTTTTCTTTCACCATAGGATTCCTAATTAAAAACACTATAGATTATGTAGAATAACATTTAGTCAAAAATTTGAAAATAAAGGAGCTATGAAGGATTTTTGAAAAATGAGCAAATTTTTGGTGTGAAAACTCGAAAAAAAAATTGAAAATTTTGGTTTTTATTTTTTTCTGGGAAAACTATTGACTGGAGAAAAAAATGATTTTAATAAAAGTTGTTTGGAATGTCAATGCGCATCAGATGCAATAGAAAAATAATTTTTATCTTCAATGGTTTTCCAGAAAATTGGGAAAAACCTTTAAAGAGTTTTCCAGAGTTTTCTCAAAAACTGTTGGGAAAATTGGAGTTTTTCTTTCACCATAGAATTACCAATTAAAAACACTACAAATTATGTAGAATAACATTTAGTCGAAAATTTGAAAATAAAGGAGCTATGAACGATTTTTGAAAAATGAGCAAAATTTTGCTGAAAACTAAAAAAAATTGAAAATTTTGGTCTTTATTTTTTTCTAGGAAAACTATTGACTATAGAGAAAAATGATTATAATAAAAGCTGTTTGGAATGTCAATGCGCATCAGATGCAATAGAAAAATAATTTTTATCTTCAATGGTTTTCCAGAAAATTGAGAAAAACCTTTAAAGAGTTTTCCAGACTTTTCTCAAAAACTATTGGGAAAATTGGAGTTTTTCTTCACCATAGGATTCCTAATTAAAAACACTATAGATTATGTAGAATAACATTTAGTCAAAAATTTGAAAATAAGGAGCTATGAAGGATTTTTGAAATATGAAGAAAATTTTTGGTGAAAACTCGAAAAAAAAATTGAAAATTTTGGTTTTTATTTTTTTCTGGGAAAACTATTGACTGGAGAAAAAAGTGATTATAATAAAAGCTGTTTGGAATGTCAATGCGCATCAGATGCAATAAAAAATAATTTTTATCTTCACTGGTTTTCCAGAAAATTGAGAAAAACCTTTAAAGAGTTTTCCGGAGTTTTCTCAAAAACTGTTGGGAAAATTGGAGTTTTTCTTTCACCATAGAATTACGAATTAAAAACACTACAAATTATGTAGAATAACATTTAGTCGGAAATTTGAAAATAAAGGAGCTATGAACGATTTTTGAAATATGAACAAAATTTTGCTGAAAACTCGAAAAAAAATTGAAAATTTCGATTTTTATTTTTTTCTGAGAAAACTATTGACTGGAGAGAAAAATGATTTTAATAAAAGCTGTTTGGAATGTCAATGCGCATCAGATGCAATAGAAAAATAATTTTTATCTTCAATGGTTTTCCAGAAAATTGAGAAAAACCTTTAAAGAGTTTTCCAGAGTTTTCTCAAAAACTATTGGGAAAATTGGAGTTTTTCTTTCACCATAGAATTCCCAATTAAAAACACTACAGATTATGTAGAATAACATTTAGTCGAAAATTTGAAAATAAAGGAGCTATGAAGGATTTTTGAAAAATGAGCAAATTTTTGGTGAAATCTCGAAAAAAATTGAAAATTTTCATTTTTATTTTTTTCTGGGAAAACTATTGACTGGAGAAAAAAATGATTTTAATAAAAGCTGTTTGGAATGTCAATGCGCATCAGATGCAATAGAAAAATTATTTTTATTTTCAATGGTTTTCCAGAAAATTGAGAAAAACCTTTAAAGAGTTTTCCAGAGTTTTCTCAAAAACTATTGGGAAAATTGGGAGTTTTTTCTTTCACCATAGGATTCCTAATTAAAAACACTACAAATTGTGTAGAATAACATTTAGTCGAAAATTTGAAAATAAAGGAGCTATGAAGGATTTTTGAAAAATGAGCAAATTTTTGGTGAAATCTCGAAAAAAATTGAAAATTTTCATTTTTATTTTTTTCTGGGAAAACTATTGACTGGAGAAAAAAATGATTTTAATAAAAGCTGTTTGGAATGTCAATGCGCATCAGATGCATTAGAAAAATAATTTTTATCTTCAATGGTTTTCCAGAAAATTGAGAAAAACCTTTAAAGAGTTTTCCAGAGTTTTCTCAAAAACTGTTGGGAAAATTGGAGTTTTTCTTTCACCATAGGATTCCTCATTAAAAACACTACAAATTATGTAGAATAACATTTAGTCGAAAATTTGAAAATAAAGGAGCTATGAACGATTTTTGAAAAATGAGCAAAATTTTGCTGAAAACTCGAAAAAAAATTGAAAATTTTGGTTTTTATTTTTTTTCTGCGAAAACTATTGACTGGAGAGAAAAATGATGTTAATAAAAGTTGTTTGGAATGTCAATGCGCATCAGATGCAATAGAAAAATAATTTTTATCTTCAGTGGTTTTCCAGAAAATTGAGAAAAACCTTTAAAGAGTTTTCCAGAGTTTTCTCAAAAACTATTGGGAAAATTGGAGTTTTTCTTTCACCATAGGATTCATCATTAAAAACACTATAAATTATGTAGAATAACATTTAGTCGAAAATTTGAAAATAAAGGAGCTATGAACGATTTTTGAAATATGAATAACATTTTGCTGAAAAACTCGAAAAAAAATTGAAAATTTTCATTTTTATTTTTTTCTGGGAAAACTTATGACTGGAGAGAAAAATGATTTTAATAAAAGCTATTTGGAATGTCAATGCGCATCAGATGCAATAGAAAAATAATTTTTATCTTCAATAGATTTCCAGAAAATTGAGAAAAACCTTTAAAGAGTTTTCCAGAGTTTTCTCAAAAACTATTGGGAAAATTGGAGTTTTTCTTTCACCATAGAATTTCCTCATTAAAAACACTACAAATCATATAGAATAACATTTAGTCGAAAATTTGAAAATAAAGGAGCTATGAAGGATTTTTGAAAAATGAGCAAATTTTTGTTGAAAACTCGAAAAAAAATTGGAAATTTTCATTTTTATTTTTTTCTGGGAAAACTATTGACTGGAGAGAAAAATGATTTTAATAAAAACTGTTTGGAATGTCAATGCGCATCAGATGTAATAGAAAAATAATTTCTATCTTTAATTGTTTTCCAGAAAATTGGGAAAAACCTTTAAAGAGTTTTCCAGGGTTTTCTCAAAAACTATTGGGAAAATTGAAGTTTTTCTTTCACCATAGAATTCCTCATTAAAAACACTACAAATCATATAGAATAACATTTAGTCGAAAATTTGAAAATAAAGGAGCTATGAACGATTTTTGAAATATGAACAACATTTTGCTGAAAACTCGAAAAAAAATTGAAAATTTTCATTTTTATTTTTTTCTGGGAAAACTATTGACTGGAGAAAAAAATGATTTTAATAAAAGCTGTTTGGAATGTCAATGCGCATCAGACGCAATAAAAAAATAATTTCTATCTTCAATGGTTTTCCAGAAAATTGAGAAAAACCTTTAAAGAGTTTTCCGGAGTTTTCTCAAAAACTGTTGTGAAAATTGGAGTTTTTCTTTCACCATAGAATTCCCAATTAAAAACACTACAAATTATCTAGAATAACATTTAGTCGAAAATTTGAAAATAAAGGAGCTATAAAGGATTTTTGAAAAATGAGCAAAATTTCGGTGAAAAATTTGAAAAAAAATTTTTTTTTTTTTTTTATTAATTTTTTTTGGTACATCGATAGAAAACCTAAAATCCTTTAAAAAAGCTTAATAAAACGTTTATGGAAAATGTACCAAAAAAAAGTTATACCCAAATTTCTATCCCAATGAAAAACTGTCAATATTTTGGTTTTATTTTTTTCCGAGCAAACTATTGACTGGAGAAAAAACTTATTATAATAAAAATTGCTTGAAACATCAACGAGCAACAAAAGCAATAAAAAAATAATTTTTATCTTCAATAGATTTCCAGAAAATTGAGGAAAAACATTTAATCAGTTTTTTCGCATTTTCTCAAAAACTATTGGGAAAATTGAAACTTTTCTCCCACCATAGGATTCCTTATTAAAAGCACTACAAATCATGTAGAATAACATTTAGTCATAAATTGAAAAATAACCGAGTTATGGACGATTTTTGAATCATCGAACAGGTCTTCAGTGAACCAAGAAGTAAACTGTTTTAGGTTAGACACTATACGCATGCGCTTTGACAGGTATATTCGCCGTCCGATTCAGGGTTGTACCCGTACAATTCTCGAATGATTCGGGTGAGCTTTTTTCAATGAGTATTCGGGAAATTCCTTGACTGTTATTGTACAAAGAATCCCCGTGTGAATGAACCAAGAGGAAACCCGACTTATGTAACCCACAAAAGAAAATTCAAAATGTTTACCATAAGTATTTGTACTAAAAGTCAAAGCATTACCGTCTAAACCTAACGTTTCTGAGCCAGAACTTAAACGAAGACACACGAGAAATACTAAAAAATTGTACATTTTATAACTGAGTGCGGAAAACCCGTACGGACAAACCGTCGTATCCTTATCGTTTGATTTAAAAATAATCGCGATATTTTTGTTGTTGTTTTTTTTTTGCTTTTTCCTCTTAATGAGCGATAAACGGGATTTAAGAACAACAAGCGGACATCACCCAACGCGTACAATTACAAACTGGTTTACTGACGATCATATCAGCGGCGGAATCGGGCGGTTAATGAGCTCTAAGCGGCGATTTTGTTAAAAATTCCACGGCCTGTACGCGAATGCACCGGCCGGAATTTATTGTACAATTTTTCTTCAATTATTTCATAGTTGTACAAATTGAAACTACTACAGGTTTAATCAGTTTTCTTTGCAGGCCGAAAGCAATAATTGTACAATTATTTTTAAAGTAGTACAATCTTTAAGAGTCGAAAACCAATGAGAGAAAAATTGGAACCTATTTAAGAGTGATGTCGAAGCAAGACAACCATATCAATTGTACAATTTTTTTCAAGTAATTATATTAAATAGTACAATTATTTTATAACTTTACACCTCAGAATTAATTGTACAATCTTTTTTTAAGTAATTCCATGCAGTAGTACAATTATTTTCTTAGCAGTATAATAGAAGCCAAATTGAGACTGGCTCAATTTGTAAGCAAATTAAAATAAATTGTACATATTATTGTACAATTCTTCATGGGCATGACCCAATTGTACAATTAAAAAAAAAACTTTGAATTAGTACAAAGAATAATAAAGTATGTGACTTGATTTTGTACACAATCAACAGTTGTACAATTAATTGTACAATCTTTTTAAAGTAATTCCATGCAGAATGCATGCACGTAATCGTACAAGTTTTTTCTAGTACATAATACCATAAAGTAGTACAATTATTTTGATAGTAGTACAATTGAAATTCAGATGAAAAATTGAACCTTATTTCATCAGTACAATTTTTAAATGTCAAAATCCAGGAGCAACCTTTTTTTAAAAATTGTTCAATTTTGTACCGAGGTTGCAATCATTTGTACAATTTTTTCAAAAAAATCTTAAAAGTAGTACAAC
Source organism: Anthonomus grandis grandis (assembly GCF_022605725.1). Taxonomy (NCBI): domain Eukaryota; kingdom Metazoa; phylum Arthropoda; class Insecta; order Coleoptera; family Curculionidae; genus Anthonomus; species Anthonomus grandis. The sequence continues at coordinate 9,319 of NW_026088653.1, read as the reverse complement.
TTTTAACGTCTTTACTACAATTTAAAATTGAAAATTTTTAAAGAATTTTTCCGCAGGTCAAAATCAATTGTACAATAATCTTTAAAGTAGTACAATCTGTAAAAGTCGAAAACCAATGAGAGAAAAATTGGAACCTATTTAAGAGTGTGGTCGACGCAAGACAACCATATCAATTGTACAATTTTTTTCAAGTAATTATATCAATTAGTACAATTATTTTACCTCAGAATTAATTGTACAATCTTTTTTAAGTAATTCCATGCAGTAGTACAATAATTTTCTTAGCAGTATAATAGAAGCCAAATTGAGAATGGCTCAATTTGTAAGCAAACTAAAATAAATTGTACAATTTTTTTCAAGTAGTACAATTTTTATTGAGAGTAAAAATTAAAAACTTTTATAAGGATGGTTCGTATTTCCACATAGGCCTGACTCAATTGTACAATTTAAAAAAAACTTTGAATTAGAATAAAATATGTGACTTGATTTTGTACACAATCAACAGTTGTACAATTAATTGTACAATCTTTTTAAAGTAATTTCATGCAGAATGTATGCACGTAATCGTACAATTTTTTTCTAGTAATACCATAAAGTAGTACAATTATTTTGATAGTAGTACAATTGAAATTCAGATGAAAAATTTAAACTTATTTAAAGTTGACTCAATTTCATCGGTACAATTTTTAAATGTCAAAATCCAGGAGCAACCTTTTTTTAAAAATTGTTCAATTTTGTACTGAGGTTGCAATCATTTGTACAATTTTTTCAAAAAAATCTTAAAAGTTGTACAACTTTTAGCGTCTTTACTACAATTTAAAATTGAAAATTTTTAAAGAATTTTATCCGCAGGTCAAAATCAATTGTACAATAATTTTCAAAATAGTACAATTTTTAAAAGTCGAAAACCAATGAGAGAAAAATTGGAACCTATTTAAGACGTCGACGCAAGACAACCTTATCAATTGTACAATTTTTTTCAAGTAATTGTACAATATTTTTTAAGTAATTCCATGCAGTAGTACAATTATTTTCTTAGCAGTATAATAGAAGCCAAATTGAGAATGGCTCAATTTGTAAGCAAATTAAAATAAATTGTACAATTTTTTTCAAGTAGTACAATTTTTATTGAGAGTAAAAATTAAAACTTTTATAAGGATGGTTCGTATTTCCACATAGGCCTGACTCAATTGTACAATTTAAAAAAAACTTTGAATTAGAATAAAGTATGTGACTTGATTTTGTACACCATCAACAGTTGTACAATTAATTGTACAATCTTTTTAAAGTAATTCCATGCAGGATGCATGCACGTAATCGTACAAGTTTTTTCTAGTAATACCATAAAGTAGTACAATTATTTTGATAGTAGTACAATTGAAATTCAGATGAAAAATTGAAACTGATTTAAAGTTGACTCAATTTCATCGGTACAATTTTTTAAATGTCAAAATCCAGGAGCAACCTTTTTTTAAAAATTGTTCAATTTTGTACTGAGGTTGCAAGCATTTGTACAATTTTTTCAAAAAAGTCCTAAAAGTAGTACAACTTTTAACGTCTTTACTACAATTCAAAATTGAAAATTTTAAAGAATTTTATCCGCAGGTCAAAATCAATTGTACAATAATTTTCAAAATAGTACAATTTTTAAAAGTCGAAAACCAATGAGAGAAAAATTGGAACCTATTTAAGACGTCGACGCAAGACAACCTTATCAATTGTACAATTTTTTTCAAGTAATTGTACAATATTTTTTAAGTAATTCCATGCAGTAGTACAATTATTTTCTTAGCAGTATAATAGAAGCCACATTGAGAATGGCTCAATTTGTAAGCAAATTAAAATAAATTGTACAATTTTTTTCAAGTAGTACAATTTTTATTGAGAGTAAAAATTCAAACTTTTATAAGGATGGTTCGTATTTTCACATAGGCCTGACCCAATTGTACAATTTAAAAAAAAACTTTCAATTAGAATAAAGTATGCGGCTTGATTTTGTACACAATCAACAGTTGTACAATTAATTGTACAATCTTTTTAAAGTAATTCCATGCAGAATGCATGCACGTAATCGTACAAGTTTTTTCTAGTAATACCATAAAGTAGTACAATTATTTTGATAGTAGTACAATTGAAATTCAGATGAAAAATTGAAACTTATTTAAAGTTGACCTCAATTTCATCGGTACAATTTTTAAATGTCAAAATCCAGGAGCAACCTTTTTTTTAAAAATTGTTCAATTTTGTACTGAGGTTGCAATCATTTGTACAATTTTTTCAAAAAAATCTTAAAAGTAGTACAACTTTTAACGTCTTTACTACAATTTAAAATTGAAAATTTTAAAGAATTTTTCCGCAGGTCAAAATCAATTGTACAATAATCTTTAAAGTAGTACAATCTGTAAAAGTCGAAAACCAATGAGAGAAAAATTGGAACCTATTTAAGAGTGTGGTCGACGCAAGACAACCATATCAATTGTACAATTTTTTTCAAGTAATTATATCAATTAGTACAATTATTTTACCTCAGAATTAATTGTACAATCTTTTTTAAGTAATTCCATGCAGTAGTACAATTATTTTTTAAGCAGTATAATAGAAGCCAAATTGAGAATGGCTCAATTTGTAAGCAAATTAAAATAAATTGTACAATTTTTTTCAAGTAGTACAATTTTTATTGAGAGTAAAAATTAAAACTTTTATAAGGATGGTTCGTATTTCCACATAGGCCTGACTTAATTGTACAATTTAAAAAAAACTCTGAATTAGAACAATAAATGTACAAACAGTTGTACAAATTTTTGATGACTGAATTTTATCAGCAGATTGCAAGAACGGCTCAGTTTAGTGCCCATTTGTACAATTTTTTCCGAAAAATTCCTAAAAGTAGTACAATTTTTAACGTCTGTATTATAAAGCAAAATTGAAACTTTCTTGATGAAGCTTCTTATTGTTACACACACCTGAACGAATTGTACAATTAAAAAAACATTTAAATTAGGAAAATTATCTCCACCTAGTACAATTATTAACAGAAAAACTATAATTGTTTGAAATGGCTTGATTTTGTACACAAACCACAATCCAGATAAATTGTACAATTTTTTTCAAATAATACCATGCAATGTACAACTACTGACTCATTTGTATGTACAACTTGTATTAAAGTAATTCCACGAATTAGTACAATTATTAATATCATAAAACTGTGATTTATAGAAGTGAATCGAATTTATACATGCGTCAGACTGAATTGTACAATTTTTTGTACAACATCAAGAAGACTAAGTTTTTAAAATATCTTGTAATTTGTACACAAATTAGAATCCAATGTACAATTTTGTTTTCACGTAATCGCTGGAAGTAGTACAATTAAGTTTTTTCGATGTAGTACAATTTTTAACGAATTTATTGTGAGTCACATTTTATACACAACCGGAATCAATTGTACTATTTCTTCTCAAGAAATTCCGTGACGTAGTACAGTTAATAACTGAGACTATTTAAAAATGTACTGAGGTCTAAAGCAATTGTACAATGTCTTCTAGAATAATTAATTCAGTATTAGTACAATTATTAACAACAGATCTATAACATGTTATAGTGGCTCCAATTTATGTACAGGTTGGAATCAATAATTGTACAATGTTCATGTCGACATTGACCATTAAATACAAACATAGCAGTACAATTCATGTCAAAAATCCGGACCGTGTCGGTATGACTAATTGTACATTTTATCTAATTTCAACATATTTTGTACAACTTCTACTAGTACAATCTTTAACGCCTAATAAGGATGTAATTTATTTAAAACAAACAAACTTAACCAAAGCATTTATGTTAATTAGAGATAAATTTTAATTTATTATGTCTTTACATGGCAAACGACCATTTACATGACTAATTACCGCTTAATAAACATAATTTAGTACATATCTACCTAATTACGCAACCAAAGACTTGGCAACACTGTATACGGTAATTCTCTCTCTTCTTCGTATCCCCTGATGCGCTCAGGCCTTTGCTACTTATGCATTAAACACAACATTTAAACAAAAACTAGTATATTAAACATAGATAAAGATTACATCTATAAACTAATATGTTCAACCTTCGGACCTCTTATGTTTAATTCCCACGGGATACCGCCTCCTGTCGTACGTAACTTTCGGCTTGACACTCCTCAAACTGTCAAAGACGGTACTCTCAAGCAGGGGCATCATCAGCGAGGGTCGTCCCTTATACACTTGCGGTTTCACCGTGACGTCATCGTCGGAGTCATTTATACAGGACACGCGCGTGCTCTCTCTCTTAAAGCGAGACGACGACCGTCCCATAAGGCGACGACTCTCCTGCGTCGTCTCGATCTTTTTACGGATCACTTTTATTTGTTTGCCGCGCCTTTTGTAGTCTCTCATTATCGCCGACAGGTCGGCCGTCAGTGTCTGAAATGTGCGGTGTAACAGTGAGCACATCCCTACTATTAGAGAACGTTACTATTAATTTTGACAGATGTCAGTAAGAAGTGAAAGAAAGCTTCTAGTCCTCGACGTTTAGAGGGCGCTAAGTATGGAAAACGAGTTAAACTAACGATTTTATTGTAGATGGTGCACGGACTGTTAAGCAACAATTGTCATATAAAATGCGGCCATTTTTCATAGTTCTTTAATTAATAATTCAGCTTTATCCTAGTAAAAAAATATCTGAAACATGCAATGTAACCATGAGCACATCCCTAGTATTATAGAACATTACTATTATTTTGACAGATGTCAGTAAGAAGTGAAAGGTTGGCCTATATACAAGACACTAAAGAAGCTTCTACTCCTCGACGTTTAGAGGGCGCTAAGTATGGAAAACAAGTTAAACTAACGATTTTACCGTAGATGGTGCACGGACTGTTAAGCATCAATTGTCATATAAAATGCGACCATTTTTCATAGTTCTTTAATTAATAATTCAGCTTTATCCTAGTAAAAAAATATCTGAAACATGCAATGTAACCATGAGCACATCCCTACTATTATAGAACATTACTATTATTTTGACAGGTGTCAGTAAGAAGTGAAAGGTTGGCCGGTTTACGAGACACTAAAGAAGCTTCTACTCCTCGACGTTTAGAGGGCGCTAAGTATGGAAAATGAGTTAAATTAACGATTTTATTGTAGATGGTGCACGGACTGTTAAGCAACAATTGTCATATAAAATGCGGCCATTTTTCATAGTTCTTTAATTAATAATTCAGCTTTATCCTAGTAAAAAAATGTCTGAAACATGCAATGTAACCATGAGCACATCCCTAGTATTATAGAACATTACTATTATTTTGACAGATGTCAGTAAGAAGTGAAAGGTTGGCCGATATACGGGACACTAAAGAAGCTTCCACTCCTCGACGTTTAGAGGGCGCTAAGTATGGAAAACAAGTTAAACTAACGATTTTATTGTAGATGGTGCATGGACTGTTAAGCAACAATTGTCATATAAAATGCGGCCATTTTTCATAGTTCTTTAATTAATAATTCAACTTTATCCTAGTAGAAAAATTTCTGAAACATGCAATGTAACCATGAGCACATCCCTACTATTATGGAACATTACTATTATTTTGACAGATGTCAGTAAGAAGTGAAAGGTTGGCCGATATACGGGACACTAAAGAAGCTTCTACTCCTCGACGTTTAGAGGGCGCTAAGTATGGAAAACAAGTTAAACTAACGATTTTATTGTAGATGGTGCATGGACTGTTAAGCATCAATTGTCATATAAAATGCGGCCATTTTTCATAGTTTTTTAATTAATAATTCAGCTTTATCCTAGTAAAAAAATATCTGAAACATGCAATGTAACCATGAGCACATCCCTACTATTATAGAACATTACTATTATTTTGACAGATGTCAGTAAGAAGTGAAAGATTGGCCGGTTTACGGGACACTAAAGAAGCTTCTACTCCTCGACGTTTAGAGGGCGCTAAGTACGGAAAACAAGTTAAACTAACGATTTTATTGTAGATGGTGCACGGACTGTTAAGCAACAATTGTCATATAAAATGCGGCCATTTTTCATAGTTCTTTAATTAATAATTCAGCTTTATCCTAGTAAAAAAATGTCTGAAACATGCAATGTAACCATGAGCACATCCCTAGTATTATAGAACATTACTATTATTTTGACAGATGTCAGTAAGAAGTGAAAGGTTGGCCGATATACGGGACACTAAAGAAGCTTCCACTCCTCGACGTTTAGAGGGCGCTAAGTATGGAAAACAAGTTAAACTAACGATTTTACCGTAGATGGTGCACGGACTGTTAAGCATCAATGGTCATATAAAATGCGGCCATTTTTCGTAGTTCTGTAATTGATAATTCAGCTTTATCTTAGTAAAAAAATATCTGAAACATGCAATGTAACCATGAGCACATCCCTAGTATTATAGAACATTACTATTATTTTGACAGATGTCAGTAAGAAGTGAAAGGTTGGCCGATATACGGGACACTAAAGAAGCTTCTACTCCTCGACAGTTAGAGGGCGCTAAGTATGGAAAACAAGTTAAATTAACGATTTTACCGTAGATGGTGCACGGACTGTTAAGCAACAATTGTCATATAAAATGCGGCCATTTTTAATTAATAATTCAGCTTTATCCTAGTAAAAAAATATCTTAAACATGCAATGTAACCATGAGCACATCCCTAGTATTATAGAACATTACTATTATTTTGACAGATGTCAGTAAGAAGTGAAAGGTTGGCCGATATACGGGACATTAATGAAGCTTCTACTCCTCGACGTTTAGAGGGCGCTAAGTATGGAAAGCAAGTTAAACTAACGATTTTATTGTAGATGGTGCACGGACTGTTAAGCATCAATTGTCATATAAAATGCGACCATTTTTCATAGTTTTTTAATTAATAATTCAGCTTTATTCTAGTAAAAAAATATCTGAAACATGCAATGTAACCATGACCACATCCCTACTATTATAGAACATTACTATTATTTTGACAGATGTCAGTAAGAAGTGAAAGGTTGGCCGATATACGGGACACTAAAGAAGCTTCTACTCCTCGACGTTTAGAGGGCGCTAAGTATGGAAAACGAGTTAAACTAACGATTTTATTGTAGATGGTGCACGGACTGTTAAGCATCAATTGTCATATAAAATGCGGCCATTTTTAATTAATAATTCAGCTTTATCCTAGTAAAAAAATATCTGAAACATGCAATGTAACCATGAGCACATCCCTAGTATTATAGAACATTACTATTATTTTGACAGATGTCAGTAAGAAGTGAAAGGTTGGCCGATATACGGGACACTAAAGAAGCTTCTACTCCTCGACGTTTAGATGGCGCTAAGCATAGCACGCCAAGTCCGACCCTAATTTTCGCATTTTTTGGGAAATAAAAATTCATATCTTTGCCTGTATGGCTAGCGAAACGACGAAATTTGGCATAGGGCCTCTCAATACATTGGGCATGATGGATCCGTAAACGATTTTTTTTTCCGGTACCCACAAAGAGAGCGGTACCGAGTCAAAGTCAAAAATTCGTAAGAAAAACGGGTCAAATTCCTTTCGGGTGCTTTAACAAAAAATTGATCTGTTTGTACATGTGGACCACGTGATTGCTATCAGCCAATAACAGACCGAAAATCGGGTCTCACCTGTAAATCCGACAACCCCTTCTCCATATCCCTCAACAGAGTGGGCTGAGTCAACAGTCCGGACTCGTCCCTCAACTTATTCAGCCTATTCCGGTACGCGTCCTTCTTCTGTTTCGCGTTGTTCAATTTGGTGCGCAGGTCCGCGTACGTCATCTCCGTAACCTCCAGCTCCTCCTCCAGGTCGTCCAGGTCCGTTTCCAGGGCACTGGATTTCTCCCTCAAATGGGCCAAAATCTACGGCACAACAAAACTCACAACTCTCTCACTCACTCTCTCAGTCACTCTCACTTACTTGTATGGTACTCGCGCACTTGGCTCGCTGCTTCGTCAGCTCCTCGTCTTTCTCCTCGATTTTGTCCGCGTAGCCGCGATTGAGCGACTTCAGTTGTTCGTAGTCGGCCAATAGGAAACCGGGCGCGATCTCGTCCAAGAGGGCGATGCCGTCCAACTTTTCCTGCACCATTTGCTTCAGTTTGATGTAGGTGAGACGCATCGCGCTCACCTCGGCCATCTGCGTCGATTGACGGTTAATTAGGCGCTCGACGCACTGGAATCGTCAAAAAAAATCGGGCATTTTTATAAGTGGAGTTTTCGCACAAAATTCGGAACGGTCGGACAAAAGTGTTTATAACTTTGGTTGTGTTTGGGTTAGAGAAACGACGTTTACCTTTATATAATCTAGAAATATGAGGCTTTAATTTGGTTGTTTTCAGATTTTCATTGTTTTTTTTGTTTAGGACTAGGACGCCTTCAAAGTCGAAAAAAAAATTTTCTTCGATTTTGGTCAAGGGAATTCGATACAGGTCGCAACGGTTTCTTGAATATTATGAAATTTAACGGATCGATTAGAGTTAATGAGGACCTTGTCTGTATAGTTTTTGGTTATTCTCAGCGCACGGGAAGTATTTTTTTTTTAACGCTCAAAGTTTTAGACACGTGTGATATTCCAGCCCCTCTGGCGGTTTAACGGTGTTTTTCCGGAAATAATGACTCACAAGGACTTTTTTTGAAAAAATGTTTTTTTTTGGGCGAAAAATCAAAAAAACCTTAAAAAATTGACTTTTTTTAGTTTTTTCTTTGTAAAATTTTTATAGTGCAAATTTAAAAAATTTCATTGGGATTAATTAAACCTGCATCCTTTCCGAATAAAATGGTGTATTAGGTTTAACGCTAGCATTTATATAGAGTGAGCAGTGTTCATTTGAAAATACCCTTTTTTACGCTTTTTTTTATTCAAATATTAATAACTTTTTAGACTCTCACGAGATGTGTTTCATTCAATTGGGGCATTTAAAGAACCGTTTAAAACCAAATTTTTGACACACTCTACAACCATCTACGTAGAGCAGTTTTTGCTCTACACTATTTTTTGACTTTGACGCCTAATACCGCAACGGCTATGCCACATACGAACACCATTTTTGCCCTCAAACACGCGAAATTTATCTGGCTATAATGCACTAAATACCGTTTTGTTTCAAATGTCACCATTTTCCAAGAAAATGCAATTTTCCATAAAAAGTCTGAAAAAAACGGTCAGCTGAATATTGGGCCGAGCTCACAGGGTATAATAAGTAATATGGTCTAGCACCCAACAAATGCGCGTCTCCATGGCAACGATTTTCGCCACTCTCACGAGATGTG
>NW_026088652.1:0-18744 GCF_022605725.1 Anthonomus grandis grandis | reverse complement strand
AACGCTATTAGTTATTACATTTTCTTAACTCTGGTTGTGTTCAAACCGTAAAAAACATCATTTATCTATCTTGTATATGCGAAATAGTAAATTTAAATTATATTCGAATATTAGTTAACAGTAATAGAGTGAGATATATATATTTTTTTTTTAAATAATTCATAAGAAGAATTTTAAAAATAATTTACAGTACATCAAATGAACTTCAAAAATTAAATTGGAATCAAATCGGACAATGCTATAAGGATAAATTGTTCTATTTTCTTAACCCGGGTTATGTCCAAAACTTAAAAAGGTACATTTGGGTCATCTTGCATAACCTAAATATTAATTTTAAAATAAATTTGAATAATAGATAACCGTAATTGAGTGAGATATGACTATTTTTTTTAAACCCAATACATCAAAATATTTTTAAAAATCATTTAGGGTTAATCAAAATATATTTAAAAATTGAATTAAAATTAAATCGGAACAATCGCCAACGCTATTAGTTATTATATTTTCTTAACTCTGGTTGTGTTTAAACCGTAAAAAACATCATTTGGCTATCTTGTATATGCGAAATAGTAAATTTAAATTATATTCGAATATTAGATAACAGTAATAGAGTGAGATATAATTATTTTTTTTAAAAACAATTCATAAGAAGAATTTTAAAAATAATTTACGGTACATCAAATGAACTTCAAAAATTAAATTGGAATCAAATCGGACAATGCTATAAGGATAAATTGTTCTATTTTCTTAACCCTGGTTATGTCCAAAACTAAAAAAGGTACATTTGGGTCATCTTGCATAACCTAAATATTAATTTTAAAATAAATTTGAATAATAGATAACCGTAATTAAGTGAGATATGACTATTTTTTTTAAACACAATACATTAAAATATTTTTAAAAATCATTTAGGGTTAATCAAATTATATCTAAAAATTAAATCGGAACAATCGTTAACGCTATTAGTTATTACATTTTCTTAACTCTGATTGTGTTCAAACCGTAAAAAACATCATTTGGCTATCTTGTATATGCGAAATAGTAAATTTAAATTATATTCGAATATTAGTTAACAGTAATAGAGTGAGATATAATTATTTTTTTTTAAAATAATTCATAAGAAGAATTTTAAATAAAATTTACAGTACATCAAATGAACTTCAAAAATTAAATTGGAATCAAATCGGACAATGCTATAAGGATAAATTGTTCTATTTTCTTAACCCTGGTGATGTCCAAAACTTAAAAAGGTACATTTGGGTCATCTTGCATAACTTAAATATTAATTTTAAAATAAATTTGAATAATAGATAACCGTAATTGAGTGACATATGACTATTTTTTTTAAACACAATACATCAAAATATTTTTAAAAATCATTTGGGGTTAATCAAATTATATCTAAAAATTGAATTAAAATTAAATCGGAACAATCGCTAACGCTGTTAGTTATTATATTTTCTTAACTCTGGTTGTGTTCAAACCGTAAAAAACATCATTTGGCTATCTTGTATATGCGAAATAGTAAATTTAAATTATATTCGAATATTAGATAACAGTAATAGAGTGAGATATAATTATTTTTTTTTTAAATAATTCATAAGAAGAATTTTAAATATAATTTACAGTACATCAAATGAACTTCAAAAATTAAATTGGAATCAAATCGGACAATGCTATAAGGATAAATTGTTCTATTTTCTTAACCCTGGTTATGTCCAAAACTTAAAAAGGTACATTTGGGTCATCTTGCATAACCTAAATATTAATTTTAAAATAAATTTGAATAATAGATAACCGTAATTAAGTGAGATATGACTATTTTTTTTAAACACAATACATTAAAATATTTTTAAAAATCATTTAGGGTTAATCAAATTATATCTAAAAATTAAATCGGAACAATCGTTAACGCTATTACTTATTACATTTTCTTAACTCTGGTTGTGTTCAAACCGTAAAAAAAAAACTTTGGCTATCTTGTATATGCGAAATAGAAAATTTAAATTATATTCGAATATTAGTTAACAGTAATAGAGTGAGATATATATATATTTTTTTTAAATAATTCATAAGAAGAATTTTAAAAATAATTTACAGTACATCAAATGAACTTCAAAAATTAAATTGGAATCAAATCGGACCATGCTATAAGGATAAATTGTTCTATTTTCTTAACCCTGGTTATGTCCAAGACTTAAAAAGGTACATTTGGGTCATCTTGAATAACCTAAATATTAATTTTAAAATAAATTTGAATAATAGATAATCGTAATTGAGTGAGATATGACTATTTTTTTTAAACACAATACATCAAAATATTTTTAAAAATCATTTAGGGTTAATCAAATTATATCTATAAATTGAATTAAAATTAAATCGGAACAATCGCCAACGCTATTAGTTATTATATTTTCTTAACTCTGGTTGTGTTCAAACCGTAAAAAACATCATTTGGCTATCTTGTATATGCGAAATAGTAAATTTAAATTATATTCGAATATTAGATAACAGTAATAGAGTGAGATACAATTATTTTTTTAAAAAACAATTCTAAGAAGAATTTTAAAAATAATTTACAGTACATCAAATGAACTTCAAAAATTAAATTGGAATCAAATCGGACAATGCTATAAGGATAAATTGTCCTATTTTCTTAACCCTGGTTATGTCCAAAACTTAAAAAGGTACATTTGGGTCATCTTGCATAACTTAAATATTAATTTTAAAATAAATTTGAATAATAGATAACCGTAATTAAGTGAGAAATGACTATTTTTTTAAAACACAATACATTAAAATATTTTTAAAAATAATTTAGGGTTAATCAAATTATATCTAAAAATTAAATCGGAACAATCGTTAACGCTATTAGTTATTACATTTTCTTAACTCTGGTTGTGTTCAAACCGTAAAAAACATCATTTGGCTATCTTGTATATGCAAAATAGTAAATTTAAATTATATTCGAATATTAGATAACAGTATTAGAGTGAGATATATATTTTTTTTTTTTAAATAATTCATAAGAAGAATTTTAAAAATAATTTACAGTACATCAAATGAACTTCAAAAATTAAATTGGAATCAAATCGGACAATGCGATAAGGATAAATTGTACTATTTTCTTAACCCTGGATATGTCCAAAACTTAAAAAGGTACATTTAGGTCATCTTGCATAACTTAAATATTAATTTTAAAATAAATTTGAATAATAGATAACCGTAATTGAGTGAGATATGACTATTTTTTTTAAACCCAATACATCAAAATATTTTTAAAAATCATTTAGGGTTAATCAAATTATATTTAAAAATTGAATTAAAATTATATGGGAACAATCGCCAACGCTATTAGTTATTATATTTTCTTAACTCTGGTTGTGTTCAAACCGTAAAAAACATCATTTGACTATCTTGTATATGCGAAATCGTAAATTTAAATTATATTCGAATATTAGATAACAGTAATAGAGTGAGATATAATTATTTTTTTTTTAAATAATTCATAAGAAGAATTTTAAAAACAATTTACGGTACATCAAATGAACTTCAAAAATTAAATTGGAATCAAATCGGACAATGCTATGAGGATAAATTGTTCTATTTTCTTAACCCTGGTTATGTCCAAAACTTAAAAAGGTACATTTGGGTCATCTTGCATAACCTAAATATTAATTTTAAAATAAATTTGAATAATAGATAACCGTAATTAAGTGAGATATGACAATTTTTTTTAAACACAATACATTAAAATATTTTTAAAAATCATTTAGGGTTAATCAAATTATATCTAAAAATTAAATCGGAACAATCGTTAACGCTATTAGTTATTACATTTTCTTAACTCTGGTTGTGTTCAAACCGTAAAAAACATCATTTATCTATCTTGTATATGCGAAATAGTAAATTTAAATTATATTCGAATATTAGTTAACAGTAATAGAGTGAGATATATATATATTTTTTTTAAATAATTCATAAGAAGAATTTTAAAAATAATTTACAGTACATCAAATGAACTTCAAAAATTAAATTGGAATCAAATCGGACAATGCTATAAGGATAAATTGTTCTATTTTCTTAACCCTGGTTATGTCCAAAACTTAAAAAGGTACATTTGGGTCATCTTGCATAACCTAAATATTAATTTTAAAATAAATTTGAATAATAGATAACCGTAATTGAGTGAGATATGACTATTTTTTTTAAACACAATACATCAAAATATTTTTAAAAATCATTTAGGGTTAATCAAATTATATCTATAAATTGAATTAAAATTAAATCGGAACAATCGCCAACGCTATTAGTTATTATATTTTCTTAACTCTGGTTGTGTTTAAACCGTAAAAAACATCATTTGGCTATCTTGTATATGCGAAATAGTAAATTTAAATTATATTCGAATATTAGATAACAGTAATAGAGTGAGATATAATTATTTTTTTTAAAAACAATTCATAAGAAGAATTTTAAAAATAATTTACGGTACATCAAATGAACTTCGAAAATTAAATTGGAATCAAATCGGACAATGCTATAAGGATAAATTGTTCTATTTTCTTAACCCTGGTTATGTCCAAAACTTAAAAAGGTACATTTGGGTCATCTTGCATAACCTAAATATTAATTTTAAAATAAATTTGAATAATAGATAACCGTAATTAAGTGAGATATGACTATTGTTTTTAAACACAATACATTAAAATATTTTTAAAAATCATTTAGGGTTAATCAAATTATATCTAAAAATTAAATCGGAACAATCGTTAACGCTATTAGTTATTACATTTTCCTAACTCTGGTTGTGTTCAAACCGTAAAAAACATCATTTGGCTATCTTGTATATGCGAAATAGTAAATTTAAATTATATTCGAATATTAGTTAACAGTAATAGAGTGAGATATATATATTTTTTTTTTAAATAATTCATAAGAAGAATTTTAAAAATAATTTACAGTACATCAAATGAACTTCAAAAATTAAATTGGAATCAAATCGGACAATGCTATAAGGATAAATTGTTCTATTTTCTTAACCCTGGTTATGTCCAAAACTTAAAAAGGTACATTTGGGTCATCTTGCATAACCTAAATAATAATTTTAAAATAAATTTGAATAATAGATAACCGTAATTGAGTGAGATATGACTATTTTTTTTAAACCCAATACATCAAAATATTTTTAAAAATCATTTAGGGTTAATCAAAATATATTTAAAAATTGAATTAAAATTAAATCGGAACAATCGCCAACACTATTAGTTATTATATTTTCTTAACTCTGGTTGTGTTTAAACCGTAAAAAACATCATTTGGCTATCTTGTATATGCGAAATAGTAAATTTAAATTATATTCGAATATTAGATAACAGTAATAGAGTGAGATATAATTATTTTTTTTAAAAACAATTCATAAGAAGAATTTTAAAAATAATTTACGGTACATCAAATGAACTTCAAAAATTAAATTGGAATCAAATCGGACAATGCTATAAGGATAAATTGTTCTATTTTCTTAACCCTGGTTATGTCCAAAAACTTAAAAAGGTACATTTGGGTCATCTTGCATAACCTAAATATTAATTTTAAAATAAATTTGAATAATAGATAACCGTAATTAAGTGAGATATGACTATTTCTTTTAAACACAATACATTAAAATATTTTTAAAAATCATTTAGGGTTAATCAAATTATATCTAAAAATTAAATCGGAACAATCGTTAACGCTATTAGTTATTACATTTTCTTAACTCTGGTTGTGTTCAAACCGTAAAAAACATCATTTGGCTATCTTGTATATGCGAAATAGTATATCTAAATTATATTCGAATATTAGTTAACAGTAATAGAGTGAGATATAATTATTTTTTTTTTAAATAATTCATAAGAAGAATTTTAAATAAAATTTACAGTACATCAAATGAACTTCAAAAATTAAATTGGAATCAAATCGGACAATGCTATAAGGATAAATTGTTCTATTTTCTTAACCCTGGTGATGTCCAAAACTTAAAAAGGTACATTTGGGTCATCTTGCATAACTTAAATATTAATTTTAAAATAAATTTGAATAATAGATAACCGTAATTAAGTGAGATATGACTATTTTTTTAAAACACAATACATTAAAATATTTTTAAAAATCATTTAGGGTTAATCAAATTATATCTAAAAATTAAATCGGAACAATCGTTAACGCTATTAGTTATTACATTTTCTTAACTCTGGTTGTGTTCAAACCGTAAAAAACATCATTTGGCTATCTTGTATATGCGAAATAGTAAATTTAAATTATATTCGAATATTAGATAACAGTATTAGAGTGAGATATATATATTTTTTTTTTTAAATAATTCATAAGAAGAATTTTAAAAATAATTTACAGTACATCAAATGAACTTCAAAAATTAAATTGGAATCAAATCGGACAATGCTATAAGGATAAATTGTACTATTTTCTTAACCCTGGATATGTCCAAAACTTAAAAAGGTACATTTAGGTCATCTTGCATAACTTAAATATTAATTTTAAAATAAATTTGAATAATAGATAACCGTAATTGAGTGAGATATGACTATTTTTTTTAAACCCAATACATCAAAATATTTTTAAAAATCATTTAGGGTTAATCAAATTATATTTAAAAATTGAATTAAAATTATATGGGAACAATCGCCAACGCTATTAGTTATTATATTTTCTTAACTCTGGTTGTGTTCAAACCGTAAAAAACATCATTTGGCTATCTTGTCTATGCGAAATAGTAAATTTAAATTATATTCGAATATTAGATAACAGTAATAGAGTGAGATACAATTATTTTTTTAAAAAACAATTCTAAGAAGAATTTTAAAAATAATTTACAGTACATCAAATGAACTTCAAAAATTAAATTGGAATCAAATCGGACAATGCTATAAGGATAAATTGTTCTATTTTCTTAACCCTGGTGATGTCCAAAACTTAAAAAGGTACATTTGGGTCATCTTGCATAACTTAAATATTAATTTTAAAATAAATTTGAATAATAGATAACCGTAATTAAGTGAGATATGACAATTTTTTTAAAACACAATACATTAAAATATTTTTAAAAATCATTTAGGGTTAATCAAATTATATCTAAAAATTAAATCGGAACAATCGTTAACGCTATTAGTTATTACATTTTCTTAACTCTGGTTGTGTTCAAACCGTAAAAAACATCATTTGGCTATCTTGTATATGCGAAATAGTAAATTTAAATTATATTCGAATATTAGATAACAGTATTAGAGTGAGATATATATTTTTTTTTTTTAAATAATTCATAAGAAGAATTTTAAAAATAATTTACAGTACATCAAATGAACTTCAAAAATTAAATTGGAATCAAATCGGACAATGCTATAAGGATAAATTGTACTATTTTCTTAACCCTGGATATGTCCAAAACTTAAAAAGGTACATTTAGGTCATCTTGCATAACTTAAATATTAATTTTAAAATAAATTTGAATAATAGATAACCGTAATTGAGTGAGATATGACTATTTTTTTTAAACCCAATACATCAAAATATTTTTAAAAATCATTTAGGGTTAATCAAATTATATTTAAAAATTGAATTAAAATTATATGGGAACAATCGCCAACGCTATTAGTTATTATATTTTCTTAACTCTGGTTGTGTTCAAACCGTAAAAAACATCATTTGACTATCTTGTATATGCGAAATCGTAAATTTAAATTATATTCGAATATTAGATAACAGTAATAGAGTGAGATATAATTATTTTTTTTTTAAATAATTCATAAGAAGAATTTTAAATATAATTTACAGTACATCAAATGAACTTTAAAAATTAAATTGGAATCAAATCGGACCATGCTATAAGGATAAATTGTTCTATTTTCTTAACCCTGGTTATGTCCAAAACTTAAAAAGGTACATTTGGGTCATCTTGCATAACCTAAATATTAATTTTAAAATAAATTTGAATAATAGATAGCCGTAATTAAGTGAGATATGACTATTTTTTTTAAACACAATACATTAAAATATTTTTAAAAATCATTTAGGGTTAATCAAATTATATCTAAAAATTAAATCGGAACAATCGTTAACGCTATTAGTTATTACATTTTCTTAACTCTGGTTGTGTTCAAACCGTAAAAAACATCATTTGGCTATCTTGTATATGCGAAATAGTAAATTTAAATTAGATTCGAATATTAGTTAACAGTAATAGAGTGAGATATATATATTTTTTTTTTAAATAATTCATAAGAAGAATTTTAAAAATAATTTACAGTACATCAAATGAACTTCAAAAATTAAATTGGAATCAAATCGGACCATGCTATAAGGATAAATTGTTCTATTTTCTTAACCCTGGTTATGTCCAAAACTTAAAAAGGTACATTTGGGTCATCTTGCATAACCTAAATATTAATTTTAAAATAAATTTGAATAATAGATAACCGTAATTGAGTGAGATATGACTATTTTTTTTAAACACAATACATCAAAATATTTTTAAAAATCATTTAGGGTTAATCAAATTATATCTATAAATTGAATTAAAATTAAATCGGAACAATCGCCAACGCTATTAGTTATTATATTTTCTTAACTCTGGTTGTGTTCAAACCGTAAAAAACATCATTTGGCTATCTTGTATATGCGAAATAGTAAATTTAAATTATATTCGAATATTAGATAACAGTAATAGAGTGAGATATAATTATTTTTTTTTAAAATAATTCATAAGAAGAATTTTAAAAATAACTTACAGTACATCAAATGAACTTCAAAAATTAAATTAGAATCAAATCGGACAATGCTATAAGGATAAATTGTACTATTTTCTTAACCCTGGATATGTCCAAAACTTAAAAAGGTACATTTAGGTCATCTTGCATAACTTAAATATTAATTTTAAAATAAATTTGAATAATAGATAACCGTAATTGAGTGAGATATGACTATTTTTTTTAAACCCAATACATCAAAATATTTTTAAAAATCATTTAGGGTTAATCAAATTATATTTAAAAATTGAATTAAAATTATATGGGAACAATCGCCAACGCTATTAGTTATTATATTTTCTTAACTCTGGTTGTGTTTAAACCGTAAAAAACATCATTTGGCTATCTTGTATATGCGAAATAGTAAATTTAAATTATATTCGAATATTAGATAACAGTAATAGAGTGAGATATAATTATTTTTTTTTAAAACAATTCATAAGAAGAATTTTAAAAATAATTTACGGTACATCAAATGAACTTCAAAAATTAAATTGGAATCAAATCGGACAATGCTATAAGGATAAATTGTTCTATTTTCTTAACCCTGGTTATGTCCAAAACTTAAAAAGGTACATTTGGGTCATCTTGCATAACCTAAATATTAATTTTAAAATAAATTTGAATAATAGATAACCGTAATTAAGTGAGATATGACTATTGTTTTTAAACACAATACATTAAAATATTTTTAAAAATCATTTAGGGTTAATCAAATTATATCTAAAAATTAAATCGGAACAATCGTTAACGCTATTAGTTATTACATTTTCTTAACTCTGGTTGTGTTCAAACCGTAAAAAACATCATTTGGCTATCTTGTATATGCGAAATAGTAAATTTAAATTATATTCGAATATTAGATAAAAGTAATAGAGTGAGATATAATTATTTTTTTTAAAAACAATTCATAAGAAGAATTTTAAAAATAATTTACGGTACATCAAATGAACTTCAAAAATTAAATTGGAATCAAATCGGACAATGCTATAAGGATAAATTGTTCTATTTTCTTAACCCTGGTTATGTCCAAAACTTAAAAAGGTACATTTAGGCCATCTTGCATAACCTAAATATTAATTTTAAAATAAATTTGAATAATAGATAACCGTAATTAAGTGAGATATGACTATTGTTTTTAAACACAATACATTAAAATATTTTTAAAAATCATTTAGGGTTAATCAAATTATATCTATAAATTGAATTAAAATTAAATCGGAACAATCGCCAACGCTATTAGTTATTATATTTTCTTAACTCTGGTTGTGTTTAAACCGTAAAAAACATCATTTGGCTATCTTGTATATGCGAAATAGTAAATTTAAATTATATTCGAATATTAGATAACAGTAATAGAGTGAGATATAATTATTTTTTTTAAAAACAATTCAAAAGAAGAATTTTAAAAATAATTTACGGTACATCAAATGAACTTCAAAAATTAAATTGGAATCAAATCGGACAATGCTATAAGGATAAATTGTTCTATTTTCTTAACCCTGGTTATGTCCAAAACTTAAAAAGGTACATTTAGGTCATCTTGCATAACCTAAATATTAATTTTAAAATAAATTTGAATAATAGATAACCGTAATTAAGTGAGATATGACTATTGTTTTTAAACACAATACATTAAAATATTTTTAAAAATCATTTAGGGTTAATCAAATTATATCTAAAAATTAAATCGGAACAATCGTTAACGCTATTAGTTATTACATTTTCTTAACTCTGGTTGTGTTCAAACCGTAAAAAACATCATTTATCTATCTTGTATATGCGAAATAGTAAATTTAAATTATATTCGAATATTAGTTAACAGTAATAGAGTGAGATATATATATTTTTTTTTTTAATAATTCATAAGAAGAATTTTAAAAATAATTTACAGTACATCAAATGAACTTCAAAAATTAAATTGGAATCAAATCGGACAATGCTATAAGGATAAATTGTTCTATTTTCTTAACCCGGGTTATGTCCAAAACTTAAAAAGGTACATTTGGGTCATCTTGCATAACCTAAATATTAATTTTAAAATAAATTTGAATAATAGATAACCGTAATTGAGTGAGATATGACTATTTTTTTTAAACCCAATACATCAAAATATTTTTAAAAATCATTTAGGGTTAATCAAAATATATTTAAAAATTGAATTAAAATTAAATCGGAACAATCGCCAACGCTATTAGTTATTATATTTTCTTAACTCTGGTTGTGTTTAAACCGTAAAAAACATCATTTGGCTATCTTGTATATGCGAAATAGTAAATTTAAATTATATTCGAATATTAGATAACAGTAATAGAGTGAGATAAAATTATTTTTTTTAAAAACAATTCATAAGAAGAATTTTAAAAATAATTTACGGTACATCAAATGAACTTCAAAAATTAAATTGGAATCAAATCGGACAATGCTATAAGGATAAATTGTTCTATTTTCTTAACCCTGGTTATGTCCAAAACTAAAAAAGGTACATTTGGGTCATCTTGCATAACCTAAATATTAATTTTAAAATAAATTTGAATAATAGATAACCGTAATTGAGTGAGATATGACTATTTTTTTTAAACACAATACATCAAAATATTTTTAAAAATCATTTAGGGTTAATCAAATTATATCTATAAATTGAATTAAAATTAAATCGGAACAATCGCCAACGCTATTAGTTATTATATTTTCTTAACTCTGGTTGTGTTCAAACCGTAAAAAACATCATTTGGCTATCTTGTATATGCGAAATAGTAAATTTAAATTATATTCGAATATTAGATAACAGTAATAGAGTGAGATACAATTATTTTTTTAAAAAACAATTCTAAGAAGAATTTTAAAAATAATTTACAGTACATCAAATGAACTTCAAAAATTAAATTGGAATCAAATCGGACAATGCTATAAGGATAAATCGTCCTATTTTCTTAACCCTGGTTATGTCCAAAACTTAAAAAGGTACATTTGGGTCATCTTGCATAACTTAAATATTAATTTTAAAATAAATTTGAATAATAGATAACCGTAATTAAGTGAGATATGACTATTTTTTTAAAACACAATACATTAAAATATTTTTAAAAATCATTTAGGGTTAATCAAATTATATCTAAAAATTAAATCGGAACAATCGTTAACGCTATTAGTTATTACATTTTCTTAACTCTGGTTGTGTTCAAACCGTAAAAAACATCATTTGGCTATCTTGTATATGCGAAATAGTAAATTTAAATTATATTCGTATATTAGATAACAGTATTAGAGTGAGATATATATATTTTTTTTTTTAAATAATTCATAAGAAGAATTTTAAAAATAATTTACAGTACATCAAATGAACTTCAAAAATTAAATTGGAATCAAATCGGACAATGCTATAAGGATAAATTGTTCTATTTTCTTAACCCTGGTTATGTCCAAAACTTAAAAAGGTACATTTGGGTCATCTTGCATAACCTAAATATTAATTTTAAAATAAATTTGAATAATAGATAACCGTAATTAAGTGAGATATGACTATTTTTTTTAAACACAATACATTAAAATATTTTTAAAAATCATTTAGGGTTAATCAAATTATATCTAAAAATTAAATCGGAACAATCGTTAACGCTATTACTTATTACATTTTCTTAACTCTAGTTGTGTTCAAACCGTAAAAAAAAAACTTTGGCTATCTTGTATATGCGAAATAGTAAATTTAAATTATATTCGAATATTAGTTAACAGTAATAGAGTGAGATATATATATTTTTTTTTTTAAATAATTCATAAGAAGAATTTTAAAAATAATTTACAGTACATCAAATGAACTTCAAAAATTAAATTGGAATCAAATCGGACAATGCTATAAGGATAAATTGTTCTATTTTCTTAACCCTGGTTATGTCCAAAACTTAAAAAGGTACATTTAGGTCATCTTGCATAACTTAAATATTAATTTTAAAATAAATTTGAATAATAGATAACCGTAATTGAGTGAGATATGACTATTTTTTTTAAACCCAATACATCAAAATATTTTTAAAAATCATTTAGGGTTAATCAAATTATATTTAAAAATTGAATTAAAATTATATGGGAACAATCGCCAACGCTATTAGTTATTATATTTTCTTAACCCTGGTTATGTCCAAGACTTAAAAAGTTACATTTGGGTCATCTTGCATAACCTAAATATTAATTTTAAAATAAATTTGAATAATAGATAACCGTAATTGAGTGAGATATGACTATTTTTTTTAAACACAATACATCAAAATATTTTTAAAAATCATTTAGGGTTAATCAAATTATATCTATAAATTGAATTAAAATTAAATCGGAAAAATCGCCAACGCTATTAGTTATTATATTTTCTTAACTCTGGTTGTGTTCAAACCGTAAAAAACATCATTTGACTATCTTGTATATGCGAAATCGTAAATTTAAATTATATTCGAATATTAGATAACAGTAATAGAGTGAGATATAATTATTTTTTTTTTAAATAATTCATAAGAAGAATTTTAAAAATAATTTACGGTACATCAAATGAATCAAATCGGACAATGCTATAAGGATAAATTGTTCTATTTTCTTAACCCTGGTTATGTCCAAAACTTAAAAAGGTACATTTGGGTCATCTTGCATAACCTAAATATTAATTTTAAAATAAATTTGAATAATAGATAACCGTAATTAAGTGAGATATGACAATTTTTTTTAAACACAATACATTAAAATATTTTTAAAAATCATTTAGGGTTAATCAAATTATATCTAAAAATTAAATCGGAACAATCGTTAACGCTATTAGTTATTACATTTTCTTAACTCTGGTTGTGTTCAAACCGTAAAAAACATCATTTATCTATCTTGTATATGCGAAATAGTAAATTTAAATTATATTCGAATATTAGTTAACAGTAATAGAGTGAGATATATATATTTTTTTTTAAATAATTCATAAGAAGAATTTTAAAAATAATTTACAGTACATCAAATGAACTTCAAAAATTAAATTGGAATCAAATCGGACAATGCTATAAGGATAAATTGTTCTATTTTCTTAACCCGGGTTATGTCCAAAACTTAAAAAGGTACATTTGGGTCATCTTGCATAACCTAAATATTAATTTTAAAATAAATTTGAATAATAGATAACCGTAATTGAGTGAGATATGACTATTTTTTTTAAACCCAATACATCAAAATATTTTTAAAAATCATTTAGGGTTAATCAAAATATATTTAAAAATTGAATTAAAATTAAATCGGAACAATCGCCAACGCTATTAGTTATTATATTTTCTTAACTCTGGTTGTGTTTAAACCGTAAAAAACATCATTTGGCTATCTTGTATATGCGAAATAGTAAATTTAAATTATATTCGAATATTAGATAACAGTAATAGAGTGAGATAAAATTATTTTTTTTAAAAACAATTCATAAGAAGAATTTTAAAAATAATTTACGGTACATCAAATGAACTTCAAAAATTAAATTGGAATCAAATCGGACAATGCTATAAGGATAAATTGTTCTATTTTCTTAACCCTGGTTATGTCCAAAACTAAAAAAGGTACATTTGGGTCATCTTGCATAACCTAAATATTAATTTTAAAATAAATTTGAATAATAGATAACCGTAATTAAGTGAGATATGACTATTTTTTTTAAACACAATACATTAAAATATTTTCAAAAATCATTTAGGGTTAATCAAATTATATCTAAAAATTAAATCGGAACAATCGTTAACGCTATTAGTTATTACATTTTCTTAACTCTGGTTGTGTTCAAACCGTAAAAAACATCATTTGGCTATCTTGTATATGCGAAATAGTAAATTTAAATTATATTCGAATATTAGTTAACAGTAATAGAGTGAGATATAATTATTTTTTTTTTAAATAATTCATAAGAAGAATTTTAAAAATAATTTACGGTACATCAAATGAATCAAATCGGACAATGCTATAAGGATAAATTGTTCTATTATAGACGGTCTCGTCTCGTAAATAAATGTCTTGTAGTACCTATGCGTAGCCCGGTTTCATCACTATATTCAAAGCAAAAACCCGCCCTCCCCGCCGTCCCCTACATGTCATATGCATCCCAATACACCCATTAGTCTATTGCTTAGTGCCGGTGAGATCACGTCTCCGCGTTTCCCCGTCCGAATTTTGTTTTACGTTTTTTGAATAGTGATAATGGCTTCTCCAAAACCCCGTCATTCTTCTGGAGATCGCGGTGTTTTGTCGGATATTCTTAAATCGGTAAAATCTTTAGATAAAAGATTGCGGAAAATTGAAGATAAAAAGAGGTATGGAAGCCGATCTAGAACAATTAGTCAGCGGAATCGTTCCAATTCACGGCATGTCTCGTCATCGCCCGAGAGTTTTTATCGGCGACACTTTAGGCCAAAATCCCGTGTCTACTCGAGACGTCGCCGTATTTTATCGTCTTCTTCTTCTAGCTCGGGCTCAGACAATTCTCGGTCCCCTTCTAATCGTTATCAGGAGAGGAGAGACCGGAGGGGGGGGTACACCACCCCTCAGTGTGGAGGTAGAAGTACCGCATTTTGATGTTTCTGTATTTCTCTTATCGGGACCCATTTTGCTTATGCCTCAGTGACGGGGCGGTGATATCGACAGTGAGTTCTTTATCACCTCATCATAGGAATGGGATGCGGCAGATTTAAGCCCCAGGGATGGGGGTAGCGATAAGGATAGTGAATTCTTAATCGTTTCTATGCTGCCTAACAGTAGAAGAATATAATACGTTGATCATTTATTTTAGTGGGGTGTATTTTAACTCCCTTTTCCCTCTATCGTTATGTTACTTATTTTACGCGAGAACGATATCACAGAATCCCCGATTGTTTTGGATATGGGGCACGATTCTGTTCAGGTTCCTGAAAATAGAGACTTACGGTCTCTTTTGGGTGACGAGTGTGTCACCCCGACCCCTTTTGCAGCTCCGCTTCACAATGATATCGCAACTCGTTGGGATTGTATATTGAGGAAAGGTTTGGACCCGGATAAGCGAGCAGAAGTAATGCTCAAATATTCCCCTCCCGAGAACTGCAAAAATGTTATTCTTTCTATTCTTAATCTTCATGTCAAGGGGCGTTGTCTGAATCTAATGAAAAAAGGGATGCTCGTCTAGCCAATTTGCAGAAGCAGGTTGGGGGATATCTGCTATAGGTAAAGCAGCTCTCTCGTGCCTTTATCAAAAAGGCGAGGAGGGGGATAAAGAGAATATACAGGTGCTTAGTGATGCTGGTCGCCTTTTGTCCGATGTACATTACCAGAAGATTACATCTCGCAGAGAACTGGTTTTGTTAAATATTAACAAGGACTTGAGGGACACCCTCGCTAACTCTTCTCCAGGCGAGTTGCTTTTTGGATCGAATCTGGAGGATGTTATAAAGGCTAAGAAGACCATTGACCTTTCAAGTCAAGGTTATTAAGAGGCCGCCTCAATCTGTAGTTACCAAACCTTTAAACTACTACCGTCCATTCAAGTCGAATCGAGGAGCATTCCGGAGTGGACAGCAATTGCGTCAAGCTCCTCGCTCAGGACAGCTAGACAAGACCCAACTGTTCAAGAGGAAACAGAATCAGTGGCAAAGTAGGGACAGACACCGTTAGAGGCGAGTAAACATGCTGGTCGTTTAAGATTTTTTGTTAATAGATGGAAAAGATTTACCAATGATACATTCATTTTATCTTGGTTGTCGGGATATATGATCCCTCTTATTGTTACCCCAAAACAAATCACTGTATGTGGGGAGACCCGTTGGTCTAATACTGAGAAACTGTTAATAAGGAAATCAATAAATGATCTCTCATTATCAGGCGCTGTAAGTCGCGCATCTGAATGTTCGAACCAATTCATATCTAAAATATTTCTTGTTCCTAAATTGGATGGATCGTATAGACTGGTGGTAAATTTAAAGAGTTTTAATAGCTATGTTCATACTAAACATTTTAAGATTGAGGATAGAAAGGCTGTTACTAGTTTAATAAAACCTAATTGCTTTATGGCAACAGTTGACCTTAAAGACGCCTATTTGCTTGTACCTGTGAATAAGCGTCATAGAAAATACTTGAGGTTTGTCTTTGAGGGTGTACTATATGAGTACAATGCCTTGCCTTTTGGACTTAATGACGCCCCATTTGTTTTTACTAAATTAATGAAGCCGGTTGTGTCGGCATTACGGGAACAAGGTTTTATGTCGAGTTTATGTTAGAGCTACGGTTAGCTTGCTGGATCACCTTGGTTTAATTAATTATAAAAAAAAAAAAAAAAAAAAAGTATTTTAACCCCTTCGCAATGTTGCTCTTATCTAGGCTTCTCTTATAATTCTTGCACTATGACGATATGCCCTACAGACAAGAAACGTCAGTATTTAATAGACTGTGTCCAATCATTTTTTCGTAGAGAGTCTTGTAAAATAAGAGAATTTTCTCAATTGATAGGAAAACTAGTTGCGGTTTGCCCAGGAGTTAAATACGGTTTTCTTTTTACCAAGATTTTAGAGAGGGGAAAATGTTTAGCTCTTAAAAGAACCAAAGGCAATTATAATGCGTTAATGGTTTTGCCTAAATGCGTCTTTGTTGAATTAAAATGGTGGTTGCAGCACCTTCCAAGGGCATCAAATTGTAACCGTTTCAATTCATATTGCATGGAAATATTCTCGGACGCTTCTTTGACGGGTTGCGGAATTTATTGTAAGGGTTTAAATAGCAACCATTGCCTATGGTCGGATTCTGAGGTAAAAAATCACATTAATTTTTTGGAACTGTTTATTTTTTACGCCTTATTTTTTGGTCTGAAATATTACGCGAGTCACCTTCATAATTGCAACATTTTATGCAGAGTGGACAACACTACTGCCTTGTCATACGCTAATCGTATGGGTAGTATTCAACACCCTAAGTTAAACGCCCTATCAAGGCAGATTTGGCAATGGTGCGAACAAAGAAATATAGTTATTCGTGCGACATACATTCCTTCAAAGGAAAATGTTGAAGCGGATAGCGCGTCCCGTCATCTCATAATAGGGACAGAATGTTCCATTTCTGATCAAACATTTCAGAGAACAGGCCAAATATTTGGTTTTCCATCTATTGATCTTTTTGCAAGTAGAGTCAATAAAAAATGTACTATTTTTGTATCCTGGTTAAGAGATCCGGAGGCTTTTTCTGTCGATTCCTTTACCATTAGTTGGCACGGATTAAAATTTTATGCTTTCCCGCCTTTTTCTTTACTGCCTAAAGTCTTACAAAAAATTATTAGTGACAATGCTGAAGGCATTGTCGTTGCGCCTCTTTGGATTTCGCAACCCTGGTACCCATTATTTTTGTCATTGTTAGTTGATAAACCAATAGTTTTAAACCGACTAACGATTTAATTTCTTTTAACAGATGCCCTCACCCTTTAGCCAAAGACCTTTCCCTGGTGGTAGGGAAGTTGTCTTGGAAGCGCTCCGTTTAAGAGGTGTTCCAGACGATTCACTAGAAATTTGTATTTCTTCAATTACGGGCGAGACTCTAAAACCTTATTCATTCGGCTTAAAATCTTGGTGGGAGTTTTGCGGTATAAATGGTTTGGACCCCTTTTCAGTTAACGTAGTGAACGTCTTAGACTTTTTATCGAAGTTATTTAAGAAAGGGTCATCCTATAGTTTATTAAATACCTATAGATCAGCCATAGCTCAGATTGCTGATCCTGATTTAGCTCAAGATTTTCGCTTGAAACGGTTAAAGGGGTTTATGGACTTAGACCTTCATTGCCTAGATACGAAAATTCTTGGGATCCATTAAAGGTATTGGGATATGTCGTAATTTGGACAATGATTCTATCTCATTAGAGTTGCTTTCACAGAAATGTGGTATATTGTTAGCGTTAGCTACGGGCCAACGTATACAGACATTATACAACATT